>NW_027672921.1:0-64000 GCF_964194105.1 Spermophilus citellus | reverse complement strand
CCAAGTCGCCTTAGTGTACTGATCATTACCTGAAAGTATCATCCAGTTTGGGTGAAAAAATATTTGCTGAGATTTCTGGAGATTCGTAATTTTTGGAAGCTTGGCAACCCCTCTCCATGAAAGTGGTTCTCGCCAGTCACTGCTTAGGGCTACATCAAGAGGAAACAAAACATAGAGATACAACGTGAAACTACTTTACTGTGTCAAGTTTCAAGAAGCTAGCACAAACCGTGTTGGATTTAGAGTTCCAAATACATGTATCAATATAGGAGAAAACAGAGTGAAACCTAAAAATTCAAACTGTTACAGGAAATGAACGCTTCAACATAGAAGAACGATATTTGGGGAACCAAGTCGCCTTAGTGTACTGATCATTACCTGAAAGTAACATCCAGTTTGGGTGAAAAAATATTTGCTGAGATTTTTGGAGATTCGTAACTTTTGGAAGCTTGGCAACCTTTTTCCATGAAAGTGTTTCTCACCAGTCACTGCTTAGGGCTACATCAAGTGGAAACAGAATATAGAGATAGAACGTGAAACTACTTTACTTTGTCAAGTTTCATGAAGCTAGCACAACCCGTGTTGGATTTAGAGTTCCAAATACATCTATCAATATAGGAGAAAACAGAGTGAAACCTAAAAATTCAAAGTGTTACTGGAAATGAACGCTTCAACATAGAAGAACGACATTTGGGGAACCAAGTCGCCTTCGTGTACTGATCATTACCTGAAAGTATCATCCAGTTTGGGTGAAAAAATATTTGCTGAGATTTCTGGAGATTCGTAATTTTTGGAAGCTTGGCAACCCCTCTCCATGAAAGTGGTTCTCGCCAGTCACTGCTTAGGGCTACAGCAAGAGGAAACAAAACATAGAGATAGAACATGAAACTACTTTACTGTATCAAGTTTCAAGAAGCTAGCACAAACCGTGTTGGATTTAGAGTTCCAAATACATGTATCAATATAGGAGAAAACAGAGTGAAACCTAAAAATTCAAACTGTTACAGGAAATGAACGCTTCAACATAGAAGAACGACATTTGGGGAACCAAGTCGCCTTAGTGTACTGATCATTACCTGAAAGTATCATCCAGTTTGGGTGAAAAAATATTTGCTGAGATTTCTGGAGATTCGTAATTTTTGGAAGCTTGGCAACCCCTTTCCATGAAAGTGTTTCTCGCCAGTCACTGCTTAGGGCTACATCAAGAGGAAACAAAACATAGAGATAGAACGTGAAACTACTTTACTGTGTCAAGTTTCAAGAAGCTAGCACAAACCGTGTTGGATTTAGAGTTCCAAATACATCTATCAATATAGGAGAAAACAGAGTGAAACCTAAAAATTCAAACTGTTACTGGAAATGAACGCTTCAACATAGAAGAACGAAATTTGGGGAACCAAGTCGCCTTAGTGTACTGATCATTACCTGAAAGTATCATCCAGTTTGGGTGAAAAAATATTTTTGAGATTTCTGGAGATTCGTAATTTTTGGAAGCTTGGCAACCCCTCTCCATGAAAGTGGTTCTCGCCAGTCACTGCTTAGGGCTACAGCAAGAGGAAACAAAACATAGAGATAGAACGTGAAACTACTTTACTGTATCAAGTTTCAAGAAGCTAGCACAAACCGTGTTGGATTTAGAGTTCCAAATACATGTATCAATATAGGAGAAAACAGAGTGAAACCTAAAAATTCAAACTGTTACTGGAAATGAACGCTTCAACATAGAAGAACGAAATTTGGGGAACCAAGTCGCCTTAGTGTACTGATCATTACCTGAAAGTATCATCCAGTTTGGGTGAAAAAATATTTGCTGAGATTTCTGGAGATTCGTAATTTTTGGAAGCTTGGCAACCCCTTTCCATGAAAGTGTTTCTCGCCAGTCACTGCTTAGGGCTACATCAAGAGGAAACAAAACCTAGAGATAGAACGTGAAACTACTTTACTGTGTCAAGTTTCAAGAAGCTAGCACAAACCGTGTTGGATTTAGAGTTCCAAATACATGTATCAATATAGGAGAAAACGGAGTGAAACCTAAAAATTCAAACTGTTACTGGAAATGAACGCTTCAACATAGAAGAACGAAATTTGGGGAACCAAGTCGCCTTAGTGTACTGATCATTACCTGAAACTATCATCCAGTTTGGGTGAAAAAATATTTGCTGAGATTTCTGGAGATTCGTAATTTTTGGAAGCTTGGCAACCCCTCTCCATGAAAGTGGTTCTCGCCAGTCACTGCTTAGGGCTACATCAAGAGGAAACAAAACATAGAGATACAACGTGAAACTACTTTACTGTGTCAAGTTTCAAGAAGCTAGCACAAACCGTGTTGGATTTAGAGTTCCAAATACATGTATCAATATAGGAGAAAACAGAGTGAAACCTAAAAATTCAAACTGTTACAGGAAATGAACGCTTCAACATAGAAGAACGATATTTGGGGAACCAAGTCGCCTTAGTGTACTGATCATTACCTGAAAGTATCATCCAGTTTGGGTGAAAAAATATTTGCTGAGATTTCTGGAGATTCGTAACTTTTGGAAGCTTGGCAACCTTTTTCCATGAAAGTGTTTCTCACCAGTCACTGCTTAGGGCTGCATCAAGAGGAAAGAGAATATAGAGATAGAACGTGAAACTACTTTACTTTGTCAAGTTTCATGAAGCTAGCACAAACCGTGTTGGATTTAGAGTTCCAAATACATCTATCAATATAGGAGAAAACAGAGTGAAACCTAAAAATTCAAAGTGTTACTGGAAATGAACGCTTCAACATAGAAGAACGACATTTGGGGAACCAAGTCGCCTTCGTGTACTGATCATTACCTGAAAGTATCATCCAGTTTGGGTGAAAAAATATTTGCTGAGATTTCTGGAGATTTGTAATTTTTGGAAGTTTGGCAACCCCTCTCCATGAAAGTGGTTCTCGCCAGTCACTGCTTAGGGCTACAGCAAGAGGAAACAAAACATAGAGATAGAACATGAAACTACTTTACTGTATCAAGTTTCAAGAAGCTAGCACAAACCGTGTTGGATTTAGAGTTCCAAATACATGTATCAATATAGGAGAAAACAGAGTGAAACCTAAAAATTCAAACTGTTACAGGAAATGAACGCTTCAACATAGAAGAACGACATTTGGGGAACCAAGTCGCCTTAGTGTACTGATCATTACCTGAAAGTATCATCCAGTTTGGGTGAAAAAATATTTGCTGAGATTTCTGGAGATTCGTAATTTTTGGAAGCTTGGCAACCCCTTTCCATGAAAGTGTTTCTCGCCAGTCACTGCTTAGGGCTACATCAAGAGGAAACAAAACATAGAGATACAACGTGAAACTACTTTACTGTGTCAAGTTTCAAGAAGCTAGCACAAACCGTGTTGGATTTAGAGTTCCAAATACATGTATCAATATAGGAGAAAACAGAGTGAAACCTAAAAATTCAAACTGTTACTGGAAATGAACGCTTCAACATAGAAGAACGAAATTTGGGGAACCAAGTCGCCTTAGTGTACTGATCATTACCTGAAAGTATCATCCAGTTTGGGTGAAAAAATATTTGCTGAGATTTCTGGAGATTCGTAATTTTTGGAAGCTTGGCAACCCCTCTCCATGAAAGTGGTTCTCGCCAGTCACTGCTTAGGGCTACATCAAGAGGAAACAAAACATAGAGATACAACGTGAAACTACTTTACTGTGTCAAGTTTCAAGAAGCTAGCACAAACCGTGTTGGATTTAGAGTTCCAAATACATGTATCAATATAGGAGAAAAGAGAGTGAAACCTAAAAATTCAAACTGTTACAGGAAATGAACGCTTCAACATAGAAGAACGACATTTGGGGAACCAAGTCGCCTTAGTGTACTGATCATTACCTGAAAGTATCATCCAGTTTGGGTGAAAAAATATTTGCTGAGATTTCTGGAGATTTGTAATTTTTGGAAGCTTGGCAACCCCTCTCCATGAAAGTGGTTCTCGCCAGTCACTGCTTAGGGCTACAGCAAGAGGAAACAAAACATAGAGATAGAACGTGAAACTACTTTACTGTGTCAAGTTTCAAGAAGCTAGCACAAACCGTGTTGGATTTAGAGTTCCAAATACATGTATCAATATAGGAGAAAAGAGAGTGAAACCTAAAAATTCAAACTGTTACAGGAAATGAACGCTTCAACATAGAAGAACGACATTTGGGGAACCAAGTCGCCTTAGTGTACTGATCATTACCTGAAAGTATCATCCAGTTTGGGTGAAAAAATATTTGCTGAGATTTCTGGAGATTTGTAATTTTTGGAAGCTTGGCAACCCCTCTCCATGAAAGTGGTTTTCGCCAGTCACTGCTTAGGGCTACAGCAAGAGGAAACAAAACATAGAGATAGAACGTGAAACTACTTTACTGTGTCAAGTTTCAAGAAGCTAGCACAAACCGTGTTGGATTTAGAGTTCCAAATACATGTATCAATATAGGAGAAAAAAGAGTGAAACCTAAAAATTCAAACTGTTACTGGAAATGAACGCTTCAACATAGAAGAACGAACTTTGGGGAACCAAGTCGCCTTAGTGTACTGATCATTACCTGAAAGTATCATCCAGTTTGGGTGAAAAAAATATTTGCTGAGATTTCTAGAGATTCGTAATTTTTGGAAGCTTGGCAACCCCTTTCCATGAAAGTGTTTCTCGCCAGTCACTGCTTAGGGCTACATCAAGAGGAAACAGAACATAGAGATAGAACGTGAAAGTACTTTACTGTGTCAAGTTTCAAGAAGCTAGCACAAACCGTGTTGGATTTAGAGTTCCAAATACATCTATCAATATAGGAGAAAACAGAGTGAAACCTAAAAATTCAAACTGTTTCTGGAAATGAACGCTTCAACATAGAAGAACGATATTTGGGGAACCAAGTCGCCTTAGTGTACTGATCATTACCTGAAAGTATCATCCAGTTTGGGTGAAAAAATATTTGCTGAGATTTCTGGAGATTCGTAACTTTTGGAAGCTTGGCAACCTTTTTCCATGAAAGTGTTTCTCACCAGTCACTGCTTAGGGCTACATCAAGAGGAAACAGAATATAGAGATAGAACGTGAAACTACTTTACTTTGTCAAGTTTCATGAAGCTAGCACAAACCGTGTTGGATTTAGAGTTCCAAATACATCTATCAATATAGGAGAAAACAGAGTGAAACCTAAAAATTCAAAGTGTTACTGGAAATGAACGCTTCAACATAGAAGAACGACATTTGGGGAACCAAGTCGCCTTCGTGTACTGATCATTACCTGAAAGTATCATCCAGTTTGGGTGAAAAAATATTTGCTGAGATTTCTGGAGATTCGTAATTTTTGGAAGCTTGGCAACCCCTCTCCATGAAAGTGGTTCTCGCCAGTCACTGCTTAGGGCTACAGCAAGAGGAAACAAAACATAGAGATAGAACATGAAACTACTTTACTGTATCAAGTTTCAAGAAGCTAGCACAAACCGTGTTGGATTTAGAGTTCCAAATACATGTATCAATAAAGGAGAAAACAGAGTGAAACCTAAAAATTCAAACTGTTACAGGAAATGAACGCTTCAACATAGAAGAACGACATTTGGGGAACCAATTCGCCTTAGTGTACTGATCATTACCTGAAAGTATCATCCAGTTTGGGTGAAAAAATATTTGCTGAGATTTCTGGAGATTCGTAATTTTTGGAAGCTTGGCAACCCCTTTCCATGAAAGTGTTTCTCGCCAGTCACTGCTTAGGGCTACATCAAGAGGAAACAAAACATAGAGATAGAACGTGAAACTACTTTACTGTGTCAAGTTTCAAGAAGCTAGCACAAACCGTGTTGGATTTAGAGTTCCAAATACATGTATCAATATAGGAGAAAACAGAGTGAAACCTAAAAATTCAAACTGTTATTGGAAATGAACGCTTCAACATAGAAGAACGAAATTTGGGGAACCAAGTCGCCTTAGTGTACTGATCATTACCTGAAAGTATCATGCAGTTTGGGTGAAAAAATATTTGCTGAGATTTCTGGAGATTCGTAATTTTTGGAAGCTTGGCAACCCCTCTCCATGAAAGTGGTTCTCGCCAGTCACTGCTTAGGGCTACAGCAAGAGGAAACAAAACATAGAGATAGAACGTGAAACTACTTTACTGTATCAAGTTTCAAGAAGCTAGCACAAACCGTGTTGGATTTAGAGTTCCAAATACATGTATCAATATAGGAGAAAACAGAGTGAAACCTAAAAATTCAAACTGTTACAGGAAATGAACGCTTCAACATAGAAGAACGACATTTGGGGAACCAAGTCGCCTTAGTGTACTGATCATTACCTGAAAGTATCATCCAGTTTGGGTGAAAAAATATTTGCTGAGATTTCTGGAGATTCGTAATTTTTGGAAGCTTGGCAACCCCTTTCCATGAAAGTGTTTCTCGCCAGTCACTGCTTAGGGCTACATCAAGAGGAAACAAAACCTAGAGATAGAACGTGAAACTACTTTACTGTGTCAAGTTTCAAGAAGCTAGCACAAACCGTGTTGGATTTAGAGTTCCAAATACATGTATCAATATAGGAGAAAACAGAGTGAAACCTAAAAATTCAAACTGTTACTGGAAATGAACGCTTCAACATAGAAGAACGAAATTTGGGGAACCAAGTCGCCTTAGTGTACTGATCATTACCTGAAAGTATCATCCAGTTTGGGTGAAAAAATATTTGCTGAGATTTCTGGAGATTCGTAATTTTTGGAAGCTTGGCAACCCCTCTCCATGAAAGTGGTTCTCGCCAGTCACTGCTTAGGGCTACAGCAAGAGGAAACAAAACATAGAGATAGAACGTGAAACTACTTTACTGTGTCAAGTTTCAAGAAGCTAGCACAAACCGTGTTGGATTTAGAGTTCCAAATACATGTATCAATATAAGAGAAAACAGAGTGAAACCTAAAAATTCAAACTGTTACAGGAAATGAACGCTTCAACATAGAAGAATGATATTTGGGGAACCAAGTCGCCTTAGTGTACTGATCATTACCTGAAAGTATCATCCAGTTTGGGTGAAAAAATATTTGCTGAGATTTCTGGAGATTCGTAACTTTTGGAAGCTTGGCAACCTTTTTCCATGAAAGTGTTTCTTACCAGTCACTGCTTAGGGCTACATCAAGAGGAAACAGAATATAGAGATAGAACGTGAAACTACTTTACTTTGTCAAGTTTCATGAAGCTAGCACAAACCGTATTGGATTTAGAGTTCCAAATACATCTATCAATATAGGAGAAAACACAGTGAAACCTAAAAATTCAAAGTGTTACTGGAAATGAACGCTTCAACATAGAAGAACGACATTTGGGGAACCAAGTCGCCTTCGTGTACTGATCATTACCTGAAAGTATCATCCAGTTTGGGTGAAAAAATATTTGCTGAGATTTCTGGAGATTCGTAATTTTTGGAAGCTTGGCAACCCCTCTCCATGAAAGTGGTTCTCGCCAGTCACTGCTTAGGGCTACAGCAAGAGGAAACAAAACATAGAGATAGAACATGAAACTACTTTACTGTATCAAGTTTCAAGAAGCTAGCACAAACCGTGTTGGATTTAGAGTTCCAAATACATCTATCAATATAGGAGAAAACAGAGTGAAACCTAAAAATTCAAACTGTTACAGGAAATGAACGCTTCAACATAGAAGAACGACATTTGGGGAACCAAGTCGCCTTAGTGTACTGATCATTACCTGAAAGTATCATCCAGTTTGGGTGAAAAAATATTTGCTGAGATTTCTGGAGATTCGTAATATTTGGAAGCTTGGCAACCCCTCTCCATGAAAGTGGTTCTCGCCAGTCACTGCTTAGGGCTACATCAAGAGGAAACAAAACATAGAGATACAACGTGAAACTACTTTACTGTGTCAAGTTTCAAGAAGCTAGCACAAACCGTGTTGGATTTAGAGTTTCAAATACATCTATCAATATAGGAGAAAACAGAGTGAAACCTAAAAATTCAAACTGTTACAGGAAATGAACGCTTCAACATAGAAGAACGACATTTGGGGAACCAAGTCGCCTTAGTGTACTGATCATTACCTGAAAGTATCATCCAGTTTGGGTGAAAAAATATTTGCTGAGATTTCTGGAGATTCGTAATTTTTGGAAGCTTGGCAACCCCTCTCCATGAAAGTGGTTCTCGCCAGTCACTGCTTAGGGCTACATCAAGAGGAAACAAAACATAGAGATACAACGTGAAACTACTTTACTGTGTCAAGTTTCAAGAAGCTAGCACAAACCGTGTTGGATTTAGATTTCCAAATACATGTATCAATATAGGAGAAAACAGAGTGAAACCTAAAAATTCAAACTGTTACAGGAAATGAACGCTTCAACATAGAAGAACGATATTTGGGGAACCAAGTCGCCTTAGTGTACTGATCATTACCTGAAAGTATCATCCAGTTTGGGTGAAAAAATATTTGCTGAGATTTCTGGAGATTCGTAACTTTTGGAAGCTTGGCAACCTTTTTCCATGAAAGTGTTTCTCACCAGTCACTGCTTAGGGCTACATCAAGAGGAAACAGAATATAGAGATAGAACGTGAAACTACTTTACTTTGTCAAGTTTCATGAAGCTAGCACAAACCGTGTTGGATTTAGAGTTCCAAATACATCCATCAATATAGGAGAAAACAGAGTGAAACCTAAAAATTCAAAGTGTTACTGGAAATGAACGCTTCAACATAGAAGAACGACATTTGGGGAACCAAGTCGCCTTCGTGTACTGATCATTACCTGAAAGTATCATCCAGTTTGGGTGAAAAAATATTTGCTGAGATTTCTGGAGATTCGTAATTTTTGGAAGCTTGGCAACCCCTCTCCATGAAAGTGGTTCTCGCCAGTCACTGCTTAGGGCTACAGCAAGAGGAAACAAAACATAGAGATAGAACATGAAACTACTTTACTGTATCAAGTTTCAAGAAGCTAGCACAAACCGTGTTGGATTTAGAGTTCCAAATACATGTATCAATATAGGAGAAAACAGAGTGAAACCTAAAAATTCAAACTGTTACAGGAAATGAACGCTTCAACATAGAAGAACGACATTTGGGGAACCAAGTCGCCTTAGTGTACTGATCATTACCTGAAAGTATCATCCAGTTTGGGTGAAAAAATATTTGCTGAGATTTCTGGAGATTCATAATTTTTGGAAGCTTGGCAACCCTTTTCCATGAAAGTGTTTCTCGCCAGTCACTGCTTAGGGCTACATCTAGAGGAAACAAAACATAGAGATAGAACGTGAAAGTACTTTACTGTGTCAAGTTTCAAGAAGCTAGCACAAACCGTGTTGGATTTAGAGTTCCAAATACATGTATCAATATAGGAGAAAACAGAGTGAAACCTAAAAATTCAAACTGTTACTGGAAATGAACGCTTCAACATAGAAGAACGAAATTTGGGGAACCAAGTCACCTTCGTGTACTGATCATTACCTGAAAGTATCATCCAGTTTGGGTGAAAAAATATTTGCTGAGATTTCTGGAGATTCGTAACTTTTGGAAGCTTGGCAACCTTTTTCCATGAAAGTGTTTCTCGACAGTCACTGCTTAGGGCTACATCAAGAGGAAACAGAATATAGAGATAGAACGTGAAACTACTTTACTTTGTCAAGTTTCATGAAGCTAGCACAAACCGTGTTGGATTTAGAGTTCCAAATACATCTATCAATATAGGAGAAAAGAGAGTGAAACCTAAAAATTCAAAGTGTTACTGGAAATGAACGCTTCAACATAGAAGAACGAACTTTGGGGAACCAAGTCGCCTTAGTGTACTGATCATTACCTGAAAGTATCATCCAGTTTGGGTGAAAAAATATTTGCTGAGATTTCTGGAGATTCGTAATTTTTGGAAGCTTGGCAACCCCTCTCCATGAAAGTGGTTCTCGCCAGTCACTGCTTAGGGCTACAGCAAGAGGAAACAAAACATAGAGATAGAACGTGAAACTATTTTACTGTATCAAGTTTCAAGAAGCTAGCACAAACCGTGTTGGATTTAGAGTTCCAAATACATCTATCAACATAGGAGAAAACAGAGTGAAACCTAAAAATTCAAACTGTTACTGGAAATGAACGCTTCAACATAGAAGAACGAACTTTGGGGAACCAAGTCGCCTTCGTGTACTGATCATTACCTGAAAGTATCATCCAGTTTGGGTGAAAAAAGATTTGCTGAGATTTCTGGAGATTCGTAACTTTTGGAAGCTTGGCAACCCCTCTCCATGAAAGTGGTCCTCGCCAGTCACTGTTTAGGGCTACAGCAAGAGGAAACAAAACATAGAGATAGAACGTGAAACTACTTTACTGTGTCAAGTTTCAAGAAGCTAGCACAAACCGTGTTGGATTTAGAGTTCCAAATACATGTATCAATATAGGAGAAAACAGAGTGAAACCTAAAAATTCAAACTGTTACAGGAAATGAACGCTTCAACATAGAAGAACGACATTTGGGGAACCAAGTCGCCTTAGTGTACTGACCATTACCTGAAAGTATCATCCAGTTTGGGTGAAAAAATATTTGCTGAGATTTCTGGAGATTCGTAATTTTTGGAAGCTTGGCAACCCCTTTCCATGAAAGTGTTTCTCGCCAGTCACTGCTTAGGGCTACATCAAGAGGAAACAAAACATAGAGATAGAACTTGAAACTACTTTACTGTGTCAAGTTTCAAGAAGCTAGCACAAACCGTGTTGGATTTAGAGTTCCAAATACATCTATCAATATAGGAGAAAACAGAGTGAAACCTAAAAATTCAAACTGTTACTGGAAATGAACGCTTCAACATAGAAGAACGACATTTGGGGAAGCAAGTCGCCTTTGTGTACTGATCATTACCTGAAAGTATCATCCAGTTTGGGTGAAAAAAGATTTGCTGAGATTTCTGGAGATTCGTAACTTTTGGAAGCTTGGCAACCCCTCTCCATGAAAGTGGTCCTCGCCAGTCACTGCTTAGGGCTACAGCAAGAGGAAACACAACATAGAGATAGAACGTGAAACTACTTTACTGTGTCAAGTTTCAAGAAGCTAGCACAAACCGTGTTGGATTTAGAGTTCCAAATACATGTATCAATATAGGAGAAAACAGAGTGAAACCTAAAAATTCAAACTGTTACAGGAAATGAACGCTTCAACATAGAAGAACGACATTTGGGGAACCAAGTCGCCTTAGTGTACTGATCATTACCTGAAAGTATCATCCAGTTTGGGTGAAAAAATATTTGCTGAGATTTCTGGAGATTCGTAATTTTTGGAAGCTTGGCAACCCCTTTCCATGAAAGTGTTTCTCGCCAGTCACTGCTTAGGGCTACATCAAGAGGAAACAAAACATAGAGATAGAACTTGAAACTACTTTACTGTGTCAAGTTTCAAGAAGCTAGCACAAACCGTGTTGGATTTAGAGTTCCAAATACATCTATCAATATAGGAGAAAACAGAGTGAAACCTAAAAATTCAAACTGTTACTGGAAATGAACGCTTCAACATAGAAGAACGACATTTGGGGAACCAAGTCGCCTTTGTGTACTGATCATTACCTGAAAGTATCATCCAGTTTGGGTGAAAAAAGATTTGCTGAGATTTCTGGAGATTCGTAACTTTTGGAAGCTTGGCAACCCCTCTCCATGAAAGTGGTCCTCGCCAGTCACTGCTTAGGGCTACAGCAAGAGGAAACAAAACATAGAGATAGAACGTGAAACTACTTTACTGTGTCAAGTTTCAAGAAGCTAGCACAAACCGTGTTGGATTTAGAGTTCCAAATACATCTATCAATATAGGAGAAAACAGAGTGAAACCTAAATATTCAAACTGTTACTGGAAATGAACGCTTCAACATAGAAGAACGAAATTTGGGGAACCAAGTCGCCTACGTGTACTGATCATTACCTGAAAGTATCATCCAGTTTGGGTGAAAAAATATTTGCTGAGATTTTTGTAGATTCGTAATTTTTGGAAGCTTGGCAACCCCTCTCCATGAAAGTGGTTCTCGCCAGTCACTGCTTAGGGCTACAGCAAGAGGAAACAAAACATAGAGATAGAACGTGAAACTACTTTACTGTATCAAGTTTCAAGAAGCTAGCACAAACCGTCTTGAATTTAGAGTTCCAAATACATGTATCAATATAGGAGAAAACAGAGTGAAACCTAAAAATTCAAACTGTTACTGGAAATGAACGCTTCAACATAGAAGAACGAAATTTGGGGAACCAAGTCGCCTTCGTGTACTGATCATTACCTGAAAGTATCATCCAGTTTGGGTGAAAAAATATTTGCTGAGATTTCTGGAGATTCGTAATTTTTGGAAGCTTGGCAACCCCTTTCCATGAAAGTGTTTCTCGCCAGTCACTGCTTAGGGCTACATCAAGAGGAAACAAAACCTAGTGATAGAACGTGAAACTACTTTACTGTGTCAAGTTTCAAGAAGCTAGCACAAACCGTGTTGGATTTAGAGTTCCAAATACATCTATCAATATAGGAGAAAACAGAGTGAAACCTAAAAATTCAAACTGTTACTGGAAATGAACGCTTCAACATAGAAGAACGACATTTGGGGAACCAAGTCGCCTTCGTGTACCTATCATTACCTGAAAGTATCATCCAGTTTGGGTGAAAAAATATTTGCTGAGATTTCTGGAGATTCGTAACTTTTGGAAGCTTGGCAACCTTTTTCCATGAAAGTGTTTCTCGCCAGTCACTGCTTAGGGCTACATCAAGAGGAAACAGAATATAGAGATAGAACGTGAAAGTACTTTACTTTGTCAAGTTTCATGAAGCTAGCACAAACCGTGTTGGATTTAGAGTTCCAAATACATCTATCAATATAGGAGAAAACAGAGTGAAACCTAAAAATTCAAAGTGTTACTGGAAATGAACGCTTCAACATAGAAGAACGACATTTGGGGAACCAAGTCGCCTTCGTGTACTGATCATTACCTGAAAGTATCATCCAGTTTGGGTGAAAAAATATTTGCTGAGATTTCTGGAGATTCGTAATTTTTGGAAGCTTGGCAACCCCTCTCCATGAAAGTGGTTCTCGCCAGTCACTGCTTAGGGCTACAGCAAGAGGAAACAAAACATAGAGATAGAACGTGAAACTACTTTACTGTGTCAAGTTTCAAGAAGCTAGCACAAACCGTGTTGGATTTAGAGTTCCAAATACATCTATCAATATAGGAGAAATCAGAGTGAAACCTAAAAATTCAAACTGTTACTGGAAATGAACGCTTCAACATAGAAGAACGAAATTTGGGGAACCAAGTCGCCTTAGTGTACTGATCATTACCTGAAAGTATCATCCAGTTTGGGTGAAAAAATATTTGCTGAGATTTCTGGAGATTCGTAATTTTTGGAAGCTTGGCAACCCCTTTCCATGAAAGTGTTTCTCGACAGTCACTGCTTAGGGCTACATCAAGAGGAAACAAAACATAGAGATAGAACTTGAACCTACTTTACTGTGTCAAGTTTCAAGAAGCTAGCACAAACCGTGTTGGATTTAGAGTTCCAAATACATGTATCAATATAGGAGAAAACAGAGTGAAACCTAAAAATTCAAACTGTTACTGGAAATGAACGCTTCAACATAGAAGAACGAAATTTGGGGAACCAAGTCGCCTTAGTGTACTGATCATTACCTGAAAGTATCATCCAGTTTGGGTGAAAAAATATTTGCTGAGATTTCTGGAGATTCGTAATTTTTGGAAGCTTGGCAACCCCTTTCCATGAAAGTGTTTCTCGCCAGTCACTGCTTAGGGCTACAGCAAGAGGAAACAAAACATAGAGATAGAACGTGAAACTACTTTACTGTGTCAAGTTTCAAGAAGCTAGCACAAACCGTGTTGGATTTAGAGTTCCAAATACATGTATCAATATAGGAGAAAACAGAGTGAAACCTAAAAATTCAAACTGTTACAGGAAATGAACGCTTCAACATAGAAGAACGACATTTGGGGAACCAAGTCGCCTTAGTGTACTGATCATTACCTGAAAGTATCATCCAGTTTGGGTGAAAAAATATTTGCTGAGATTTCTGGAGATTCGTAATTTTTGGAAGCTTGGCAACCCCTTTCCATGAAAGTGTTTCTCGCCAGTCACTGCTTAGGGCTACATCAAGAGGAAACAAAACATAGAGATAGAACTTGAAACTACTTTACTGTGTCAAGTTTCAAGAAGCTAGCACAAACCGTGTTGGATTTAGAGTTCCAAATACATGTATCAATATAGGAGAAAACAGAGTGAAACCTAAAAATTCAAACTGTTACTGGAAATGAACGCTTCAACATAGAAGAACGAACTTTGGGGAACCAAGTCGCCTTAGTGTACTGATCATTACCTGAAAGTATCATCCAGTTTCGGTGAAAAAATATTTGCTGAGATTTCTGGAGATTCGTAATTTTTGGAAGCTTGGCAACCCCTCTCCATGAAAGTGGTTCTCGCCAGTCACTGCTTAGGGCTACAGCAAGAGGAAACAAAACATAGAGATAGAACTTGAAACTACTTTACTGTGTCAAGTTTCAAGAAGCTAGCACAAACCGTGTTGGATTTAGAGTTCCAAATACATGTATCAATATAGGAGAAAACAGAGTGAAACCTAAAAATTCAAACTGTTACTGGAAATGAACGCTTCAACATAGAAGAACGAACTTTGGGGAACCAAGTCGCCTTAGTGTACTGATCATTACCTGAAAGTATCATCCAGTTTCGGTGAAAAAATATTTGCTGAGATTTCTGGAGATTCGTAATTTTTGGAAGCTTGGCAACCCCTCTCCATGAAAGTGGTTCTCGCCAGTCACTGCTTAGGGCTACAGCAAGAGGAAACAAAACCTAGAGATAGAACGTGAAACTACTTTACTGTGTCAAGTTTCAAGAAGCTAGCACAAACCGTGTTGGATTTAGAGTTCCAAATACATGTATCAATATAGGAGAAAACAGAGTGAAACCTAAAAATTCAAACTGTTACTGGAAATGAACGCTTCAACATAGAAGAACGAAATTTGGGGAACCAAGTCGCCTTCGTGTACTGATCATTACCTGAAAGTATCATCCAGTTTGGGTGAAAAAATATTTGCTGAGATTTCTGGAGATTCGTAATTTTTGGAAGCTTGGCAACCCCTTTCCATGAAAGTGTTTCTCGCCAGTCACTGCTTAGGGCTACATCAAGAGGAAACAAAACCTAGAGATAGAACGTGAAACTACTTTACTGTGTCAAGTTTCAAGAAGCTAGCACAAACCGTGTTGGATTTAGAGTTCCAAATACATCTATCAATATAGGAGAAAACAGAGTGAAACCTAAAAATTCAAACTGTTACTGGAAATGAACGCTTCAACATAGAAGAACGACATTTGGGGAACCAAGTCGCCTTCGTGTACCTATCATTACCTGAAAGTATCATCCAGTTTGGGTGAAAAAATATTTGCTGAGATTTCTGTAGATTCGTAACTTTTGGAAGCTTGGCAACCTTTTTCCATGAAAGTGTTTCTCGCCAGTCACTGCTTAGGGCTACATCAAGAGGAAACAGAATATAGAGATAGAACGTGAAAGTACTTTACTTTGTCAAGTTTCATGAAGCTAGCACAAACCGTGTTGGATTTAGAGTTCCAAATACATCTATCAATATAGGAGAAAACAGAGTGAAACCTAAAAATTCAAAGTGTTACTGGAAATGAACGCTTCAACATAGAAGAACGACATTTGGGGAACCAAGTCGCCTTCGTGTACTGATCATTACCTGAAAGTATCATCCAGTTTGGGTGAAAAAATATTTGCTGAGATTTCTGGAGATTCGTAATTTTTGGAAGCTTGGCAACCCCTCTCCATGAAAGTGGTTCTCGCCAGTCACTGCTTAGGGCTACAGCAAGAGGAAACAAAACATAGAGATAGAACGTGAAACTACTTTACTGTGTCAAGTTTCAAGAAGCTAGCACAAACCGTGTTGGATTTAGAGTTCCAAATACATCTATCAATATAGGAGAAATCAGAGTGAAACCTAAAAATTCAAACTGTTACTGGAAATGAACGCTTCAACATAGAAGAACGAAATTTGGGGAACCAAGTCGCCTTAGTGTACTGATCATTACCTGAAAGTATCATCCAGTTTGGGTGAAAAAATATTTGCTGAGATTTCTGGAGATTCGTAATTTTTGGAAGCTTGGCAACCCCTTTCCATGAAAGTGTTTCTCGACAGTCACTGCTTAGGGCTACATCAAGAGGAAACAAAACATAGAGATAGAACTTGAAACTACTTTACTGTGTCAAGTTTCAAGAAGCTAGCACAAACCGTGTTGGATTTAGAGTTCCAAATACATGTATCAATATAGGAGAAAACAGAGTGAAACCTAAAAATTCAAACTGTTACTGGAAATGAACGCTTCAACATAGAAGAACGAAATTTGGGGAACCAAGTCGCCTTCGTGTACTGATCATTACCTGAAAGTATCATCCAGTTTGGGTGAAAAAATATTTGCTGAGATTTCTGGAGATTCGTAATTTTTGGAAGCTTGGCAACCCCTTTCCATGAAAGTGTTTCTCGCCAGTCACTGCTTAGGGCTACAGCAAGAGGAAACAAAACATAGAGATAGAACGTGAAACTACTTTACTGTGTCAAGTTTCAAGAAGCTAGCACAAACCGTGTTGGATTTAGAGTTCCAAATACATGTATCAATATAGGAGAAAACAGAGTGAAACCTAAAAATTCCAACTGTTACAGGAAATGAACGCTTCAACATAGAAGAACGACATTTGGGGAACCAAGTCGCCTTAGTGTACTGATCATTACCTGAAAGTATCATCCAGTTTGGGTGAAAAAATATTTGCTGAGATTTCTGGAGATTCGTAATTTTTGGAAGCTTGGCAACCCCTTTCCATGAAAGTGTTTCTCGCCAGTCACTGCTTAGGGCTACATCAAGAGGAAACAAAACATAGAGATAGAACTTGAAACTACTTTACTGTGTCAAGTTTCAAGAAGCTAGCACAAACCGTGTTGGATTTAGAGTTCCAAATACATGTATCAATATAGGAGAAAACAGAGTGAAACCTAAAAATTCAAACTGTTACTGGAAATGAACGCTTCAACATAGAAGAACGAACTTTGGGGAACCAAGTCGCCTTAGTGTACTGATCATTACCTGAAAGTATCATCCAGTTTCGGTGAAAAAATATTTGCTGAGATTTCTGGAGATTCGTAATTTTTGGAAGCTTGGCAACCCCTCTCCATGAAAGTGGTTCTCGCCAGTCACTGCTTAGGGCTACAGCAAGAGGAAACAAAACATAGAGATAGAACTTGAAACTACTTTACTGTGTCAAGTTTCAAGAAGCTAGCACAAACCGTGTTGGATTTAGAGTTCCAAATACATGTATCAATATAGGAGAAAACAGAGTGAAACCTAAAAATTCAAACTGTTACTGGAAATGAACGCTTCAACATACAAGAACGAACTTTGGGGAACCAAGTCGCCTTAGTGTACTGATCATTACCTGAAAGTATCATCCAGTTTCGGTGAAAAAATATTTGCTGAGATTTCTGGAGATTCGTAATTTTTGGAAGCTTGGCAACCCCTCTCCATGAAAGTGGTTCTCGCCAGTCACTGCTTAGGGCTACAGCAAGAGGAAACAAAACCTAGAGATAGAACGTGAAACTACTTTACTGTGTCAAGTTTCAAGAAGCTAGCACAAACCGTGTTGGATTTAGAGTTCCAAATACATGTATCAATATAGGAGAAAACAGAGTGAAACCTAAAAATTCAAACTGTTACTGGAAATGAACGCTTCAACATAGAAGAACGAAATTTGGGGAACCAAGTCGCCTACGTGTACTGATCATTACCTGAAAGTATCATCCAGTTTGGGTGAAAAAATATTTGCTGAGATTTCTGGAGATTCGTAACTTTTGGAAGCTTGGCATCCCCTTTCCATGAAAGTGTTTCTCGCCAGTCACTGCTTAGGGCTACATCAAGAGGAAACAAAACATAGAGATAGAACGTGAAACTACTTTACTGTGTCAAGTTTCAAGAAGCTAGCACAAACCGTGTTGGATTTAGAGTTCCAAATACATGTATCATATAGGAGAAAACAGAGTGAAACCTAAAAATTCAAACTGTTACAGGAAATGAACGCTTCAACATAGAAGAACGACATTTGGGGAACCAAGTCGCCTTAGTGTACTGATCATTACCTGAAAGTATCATCCAGTTTGGGTGAAAAAATATTTGCTGAGATTTCTGGAGATTCGTAATTTTTGGAAGCTTGGCAACCCCTTTCCATGAAAGTGTTTCTCGCCAGTCACTGCTTAGGGCTACATCAAGAGGAAACAAAACATAGAGATAGAACTTGAAAGTACTTTACTGTGTCAAGTTTCAAGAAGCTAGCACAAACCGTGTTGGATTTAGAGTTCCAAATACATCTATCAATATAGGAGAAAACAGAGTGAAACCTAAAAATTCAAAGTGTTACTGGAATTGAACGCTTCAACATAGAAGAACGACATTTGGGGAACCAAGTCGCCTTCGTGTACTGATCATTACCTGAAAGTATCATCCAGTTTGGGTGAAAAAATATTTGCTGAGATTTCTGGAGATTCGTAACTTTTGGAAGCTTGGCAACCTTTTTCCATGAAAGTGTTTCTCGCCAGTCACTGCTTAGGGCTACATCAAGAGGAAACAGAATATAGAGATAGAACGTGAAACTACTTTACTTTGTCAAGTTTCATGAAGCTAGCACAAACCGTGTTGGATTTAGAGTTCCAAATACATCTATCAATATAGGAGAAAACAGAGTGAAACCTAAAAATTCAAAGTGTTACTGGAAATGAACGCTTCAACATAGAAGAACGACATTTGGGGAACCAAGTCGCCTTCGTGTACTGATCATTACCTGAAAGTATCATCCAGTTTGGGTGAAAAAATATTTGCTGAGATTTCTGGAGATTCGTAATTTTTGGAAGCTTGGCAACCCCTCTCCATGAAAGTGGTTCTCGCCAGTCACTGCTTAGGGCTACAGCAAGAGGAAACAAAACATAGAGATAGAACGTGAAACTACTTTACTGTGTCAAGTTTCAAGAAGCTAGCACAAACCGTGTTGGATTTAGAGTTCCAAATACATCTATCAAAATAGGAGAAATCAGAGTGAAACCTAAAAATTCAAACTGTTACTGGAAATGAACGCTTCAACATAGAAGAACGAAATTTGGGGAACCAAGTCGCCTCAGTGTACTGATCATTACCTGAAAGTATCATCCAGTTTGGGTGAAAAAATATTTGCTGAGATTTCTGGAGATTCGTAATTTTTGGAAGCTTGGCAACCTCTTTCCATGAAAGTGTTTCTCGCCAGTCACTGCTTAGGGCTACATCAAGAGGAAACAAAACATAGAGATAGAACGTCAAACTACTTTACTGTGTCAAGTTTCAAGAAGCTAGCACAAACCGTGTTGGATTTAGAGTTCCAAATACATGTATCAATATAGGAGAAAACAGAGTGAAACCTAAAAATTCAAACTGTTACTGGAAATGAACGCTTCAACATAGAAGAACGAACTTTGGGGAACCCAGTCGCCTTAGTGTACTGATCATTACCTGAAAGTATCATCCAGTTTGGGTGAAAAAATATTTGCTGAGATTTCTGGAGATTCGTAATTTTTGGAAGCTTGGCAACCCCTTTCAATGAAAGTGTTTCTCGCCAGTCACTGCTAAGGGCTACATCAAGAGGAAACAAAACATAGAGATAGAACGTGAAACTACTTTATTGTGTCAAGTTTCAAGAAGCTAGCACAAACCGTGTTGGATTTAGAGTTCCAAATACATGTATCAATATAGGAGAAAACAGAGTGAAACCTAAAAATTCAAACTGTTACAGGAAATGAACGCTTCAACATAGAAGAACGACATTTGGGGAACCAAGTCGCCTTAGTGTACTGATCATTACCTGAAAGTATCATCCAGTTTGGGTGAAAAAATATTTGCTGAGATTTCTGGAGATTCGTAATTTTTGGAAGCTTGGCAACCCCTTTCCATGAAAGTGTTTCTCGCCAGTCACTGCTTAGGGCTACATCAAGAGGAAACAAAACATAGAGATAGAACTTGAAACTACTTTACTGTGTCAAGTTTCAAGAAGCTAGCACAAACCGTGTTGGATTTAGAGTTCCAAATACATCTATCAATATAGGAGAAAACAGAGTGAAACCTAAAAATTCAAACTGTTACTGGAAATGAATGCTTCAACATAGAAGAACGAACTTTGGGGAACCAAGTCGCCTTAGTGTACTGATCATTACCTGAAAGTATCATCCAGTTTGGGTGAAAAAATATTTGCTGAGATTTCTGGAGATTCGTAATTTTTGGAAGCTTGGCAACCCCTCTCCATGAAAGTGGTTCTCGCCAGTCACTGCTTAGGGCTACAGCAAGAGGAAACAATACATAGAGATAGAACGTGAAACTACTTTACTGTGTCAAGTTTCAAGAAGCTAGCACAAACCGTGTTGGATTTAGAGTTCCAAATACATGTATCAATATAGAAGAAAACAGAGTGAAACCTAAAAATTCAAACTGTTACTGGAAATGAACGCTTCAACATATAAGAACGAAATTTGGGGAACCAAGTCGCCTACGTGTACTGATCATTACCTGAAAGTATCATCCAGTTTGGGTGAAAAAATATTTGCTGAGATTTCTGGAGATTCGTAACTTTTGTAAGCTTGGCATCCCCTTTCCATGAAAGTGTTTCTCGCCAGTCACTGCTTAGGGCTACAGCAAGAGGAAACAAAACATAGGCATAGAACTTGAAACTACTTTACTGTGTCAAGTTTCAAGAAGCTAGCACAAACCGTGTTGGATTTAGAGTTCCAAATACATCTATCAATATAGGAGAAAACAGAGTGAAACCTAAAAATTCAAACTGTTACTGGAAATGAACGCTTCAACATAGAAGAACGAAATTTGGGGAACCAAGTCGACTTAGTGTACTGATCATTACCTGAAAGTATCATCCAGTTTGGGTGAAAAAAATATTTGCTGAGATTTTTGGAGATTCGTAATTTTTGGAAGCTTGGCAACCCCTCTCCATGAAAGTGGTTCTCGCCAGTCGCTGCTTAGGGCTACAGCAAGAGGAAACAAAACATAGAGATAGAACGTGAAACTACTTTACTGTATCAAGTTTCAAGAAGCTAGCACAAACCGTGTTGGATTTAGAGTTCCAAATACATGTATCAATATAGGAGAAAACAGAGTGAAACCTAAAAATTCAAACTGTTACAGGAAATGAACGCTTCAACATAGAAGAACGACATTTGGGGAACCAAGTCGCCTTAGTGTACTGATCATTACCTGAAAGTATCATCCAGTTTGGGTGAAAAAATATTTGCTGAGATTTCTGGAGATTCGTAATTTTTGGAAGCTTGGCAACCCCTTTCCATGAAAGTGTTTCTCGCCAGTCACTGCTTAGGGCTACATCAAGAGGAAACAAAACATAGAGATAGAACTTGAAACTACTTTACTGTGTCAAGTTTCAAGAAGCTAGCACAAACCGTGTTGGATTTAGAGTTCCAAATACATCTATCAATATAGGAGAAAACAGAGTGAAACCTAAAAATTCAAACTGTTACTGGAAATGAACGCTTCAACATAGAAGAACGAACTTTGGGGAACCAAGTCGCCTTAGTGTACTGATCATTACCTGAAAGTATCATCCAGTTTGGGTGAAAAAATATTTGCTGAGATTTCTGGAGATTCGTAATTTTTGGAAGCTTGGCAACCCCTCTCCATGAAAGTGGTTCTCGCCAGTCACTGCTTAGGGCTACAGCAAGAGGAAACAATACATAGAGATAGAACGTGAAACTACTTTACTGTGTCAAGTTTCAAGAAGCTAGCACAAACCGTGTTGGATTTAGAGTTTCAAATACATGTATCAATATAGAAGAAAACAGAGTGAAACCTAAAAATTCAAACTGTTACTGGAAATGAACGCTTCAACATATAAGAACGAAATTTGGGGAACCAAGTCGCCTACGTGTACTGATCATTACCTGAAAGTATCATCCAGTTTGGGTGAAAAAATATTTGCTGAGATTTCTGGAGATTCGTAATTTTTGGATGCTTGGCAACCCCTTTCCATGAAAGTGTTTCTCGCCAGTCACTGCTTAGGGCTACATCAAGAGGAAACAAAACATAGAGATAGAACGTGAAACTATTTTACTGTGTCAAGTTTCAAGAAGCTAGCACAAACCGTGTTGGATTTAGAGTTCCAAATACATGTATCAATATAGGAGAAAACAGAGTGAATCCTAAAAATTCAAACTGTTACGGGAAATGAACGCTTCAACATAGAAGAACGAAATTTGGGGAACCAAGTCGCCTTAGTGTACTGATCATTACCTGAAAGTATCATCCAGTTTGGGTGAAAAAATATTTGCTGAGATTTCTGGAGATTCGTAATTTTTGGAAGCTTGGCAACCCCTCTCCATGAAAGTGGTTCTCGCCAGTCACTGCTTAGGGCTACAGCAAGAGGAAACAAAACATAGAGATAGAATGTGAAACTACTTTACTGTATCAAGTTTCAAGAAGCTAGCACAAACCGTGTTGGATTTAGAGTTCCAAATACATGTATCAATATAGGAGAAAACAGAGTGAAACCTAAAAATTCAAACTGTTACTGGAAATGACTTCAACATAGAAGAACGACATTTGGGGAACCAAGTCGCCTTAGTGTACTGATCATTACCTGAAAGTATCATCCAGTTTGGGTGAAAAAAGATTTGCTGAGATTTCTGGAGATTCGTAATTTTTGGATGCTTGGCAACCCCTCTCCATGAAAGTGGTTCTCGCCAGTCACTGCTTAGGGCTACAGCAAGAGGAAACAAAACATAGAGACAGAACGTGAAACTACTTTACTGTGTCAAGTTTCAAGAAGCTAGCACAAACCGTGTTGGATTTAGAGTTCCAAATACATGTATCAATATAGGAGAAAACAGAGTGAAACCTAAAAATTCAAACTGTTACAGGAAATGAACGCTTCAACATAGAAGAACGACATTTGGGGAACCAAGTCGCCTTCGTGTACTGATCATTACCTGAAAGTATCATCCAGTTTGGGTGAAAAAATATTTGCTGAGATTTCTGGAGATTCGTAATTTTTGGAAGCTTGGCAACCCCTTTCCATGAAAGTGTTTCTCGCCAGTCACTGCTTAGGGCTACATCAATAGGAAACAAAACATAGAGATAGAACGTGAAACTACTTTATTGTGTCAAGTTTCAAGAAGCTAGCACAAACCGTGTTGGATTTAGAGTTCCAAATACATCTATCAATATAGGAGAAAACAGAGTGAAACCTAAAAATTCAAACTGTTACTGGAAATGAACGCTTCAACATAGAAGAACGAAATTTGGGGAACCACGTCGCCTACGTGAACTGATCATTACCTGAAAGTATCATCCAGTTTGGGTTAAAAAATATTTGATGAGATTTCTGGAGATTCGTAACTTTTGGAAGCTTGGCAACCCCTTTCCATGAAAGTGTTTCTCGCCAGTCACTGCTTAGGGCTACATCAAGAGGAAACAAAACCTAGAGATAGAACGTGAAAGTACTTTACTGTGTCAAGTTTCAAGAAGCTAGCACAAACCGTGTTGGATTTAGAGTTCCAAATACATGTATCAATATAGGAGAAAACAGAGTGAAACCTAAAAATTCAAACTGTTACTGGAAATGAACGCTTCAACATAGAAGAACGAAATTTGGGGAACCAAGTCGCCTTCGTGTACTGATCATTACCTGAAAGTATCATCCAGTTTGGGTGAGAAAATATTGGCTGAGATTTCTGGAGATTCGTAACTTTTGGAAGCTTGGCAACCTTTTTCCATGAAAGTGTTTCTCGCCAGTCACTGCTTAGGGCTACATCAAGAGGAAACAGAATATAGAGATAGAACGTGAAACTACTTTACTTTGTCAAGTTTCATGAAGCTAGCACAAACCGTGTTGGATTTAGAGTTCCAAATACATCTATCAATATAGGAGAAAACAGAGTGAAACCTAAAAATTCAAAGTGTTACTGGAAATGAACGCTTCAACATAGAAGAACGACATTTGGGGAACCAAGTCGCCTTCGTGTGCTGATCATTACCTGAAAGTATCATCCAGTTTGGGTGAAAAAATATTTGCTGAGATTTCTGGAGATTCGTAATTTTTGGAAGCTTGGCAACCCCTCTCCATGAAAGTGGTTCTCGCCAGTCACTGCTTAGGGCTACAGCAAGAGGAAACAAAACATAGAGATAGAACGTGAAACTACTTTACTGTATCAAGTTTCAAGAAGCTAGCACAAACCGTGTTGGATTTAGAGTTCCAAATACATGTATCAATATAGGAGAAAACAGAGTGAAACCTAAAAATTCAAACTGTTACTGGAAATGAACGTTTCAACATAGAAGAACGGACTTTGGGGAACCAAGTCGCCTTAGTGTACTGATCATTACCTGAAAGTATCATCCAGTTTGGGTGAAAAAATATTTGCTGAGATTTCTGGAGTTTCGTAATTTTTGGAAGCTTGGCAACCCCTTTCCATGAAAGTGTTTCTCGCCAGTCACTGCTTAGGGCTACAGAAAGAGGAAACAAAACAGAGATAGAACGTGAAACTACTTTACTGTGTCAAGTTTCAAGAAGCTAGCACAAACCGTGTTGGATTTAGAGTTCCAAATACATCTATCAATATAGGAGAAAACAGAGTGAAACCTAAAAATTCAAACTGTTACTGGAAATGAACGCTTCAACATAGAAGAACGGACTTTGGGGAACCAAGTCGCCTTAGTGTACTGATCATTACCTGAAAGTATCATCCAGTTTGGGTGAAAAAATATTTGCTGAGATTTCTGGAGTTTCGTAATTTTTGGAAGCTTGGCAACCCCTCTCCATGAAAGTGGTTCTCGCAAGTCACTGCTTAGGGCTACAGCAAGAGGAAACAAAACCTAGAGATAGAACGTGAAACTACTGTGTCAAGTTTCAAGAAGCTAGCACAAACCGTGTTGGATTTAGAGTTCCAAATACATCTATCAATATAGGAGAAAACAGAGTGAAACCTAAAAATTCAAACTGTTACAGGAAATGAACGCTTCAACATAGAAGAACGAAATTTGGTGAACCAAGTCGCCTTAGTGTACTGATCATTACCTGAAAGTATCATCCAGTTTGGGTGAAAAAATATTTGCTGAGATTTCTGGAGATCCGTAATTTTTCGAAGCTTGGCAACCCCTTTCCATAAAAGTGTTCCTCGCCAGTCACTGCTTAGGGCTACATCAAGATGAAACAAAACATAGAGATAGAACGTGAAACTACTTTATTGTGTCAAGTTTCAAGAAGCTAGCACAAACCGTGTTGGATTTAGAGTTCCAAATACATGTATCAATATAGGAGAAAACAGAGTGAAACCTAAAAATTCAAACTGTTACAGGAAATGAACGCTTCAACATAGAAGAACGAAATTTGGGGAACCAAGTCGCCTTAGTGTACTGATCATTACCTGAAAGTATCATCCAGTTTGGGTGAAAAAATATTTGCTGAGATTTCTGGAGATTCGTAATTTTTGGAAGCTTGGCAACCTTTTTCCATGAAAGTGTTTCTCGCCAGTCACTGCTTAGGGCTACATCAAGAGGAAACAAAACATAGAGATAGAACTTGAAACTACTTTACTGTGTCAAGTTTCAAGAAGCTAGCACAAACCGTGTTGGATTTAGAGTTCCAAATACATCTATCAATATAGGAGAAAACAGAGTGAAACCTAAAAATTCAAACTGTTACTGGAAATGAACGCTTCAACATAGAAGAACGAAATTTGGGGAACCAAGTTGCCTTAGTGTACTGATCATTACCTGAAAGTATCATCCAGTTTGGGTGAAAAAATATTTGCTGAGATTTTTGGAGATTCATAATTTTTGGAAGCTTGGCAACCCCTCTCCATGAAAGTGGTTCTCGCCTGTCACTGCTTAGGGCTACAGCAAGAGGAAACAAAACATAGAGATAGAACGTGAAACTACTTTACTGTGTCAAGTTTCAAGAAGCTAGCACAAACCGTGTTGGATTTAGAGTTCCAAATACATGTATCAATATAGGAGAAAACAGAGTGAAACCTAAAAATTCAAACTGTTACTGGAAATGAACGCTTCAACATAGAAGAACGAAATTTGGGAAACCAAGTCGCCTTCGTGTACTGATCATTACCTGAAAGTATCATCCAGTTTGGGTGAAAAAATATTTGCTGAGATTTCTGGAGATTCGTAATTTTTGGAAGCTTGGCAACCCCTTTCCATGAAAGTGTTTCTCGCCAGTCACTGCTTAGGGCTACAGCAAGAGGAAACAAAACAGAGATAGAACGTGAAACTACTTTACTGTGTCAAGTTTCAAGAAGCTAGCACAAACCGTGTTGTATTTAGAGTTCCAAATACATCTATCAATATAGGAGAAAACAGAGTGAAACCTAAAAATTCAAAGTGTTACTGGAAATGAACGCTTCAACATAGAAGAACGACATTTCGGGAACCAAGTCGCCTTCGTGTACTGATCATTACCTGAAATTATCATCCAGTTTGGGTGAAAAAATATTTGCTGAGATTTCTGGAGATTCGTAATTTTTGGAAGCTTGGCAACCCCTCTCCATGAAAGTGTTTCTCGCAAGTCACTGCTTAGGGCTACAGCAAGAGGAAACAAAACCTAGAGATAGAACGTGAAACTACTGTGTCAAGTTTCAAGAAGCTAGCACAAACCGTGTTGGATTTAGAGTTCCAAATACATGTATCAATATAGGAGAAAACAGAGTGAAACCTAAAAATTCAAACTGTTACTGGAAATGAACGCTTCAACATAGAAGAACGAAATTTGGGGAACCAAGTCGCCTTCGTGTACTGATCATTACCTGAAAGTATCATCCAGTTTGGATGAAAAAATATTTGCTGAGATTTCTGGAGATTCGTAACTTTTGGAAGCTTGGCAACCTTTTTCCATGAAAGTGTTTCTCGCCAGTCACTGCTTAGGGCTACATCAAGAGGAAACAGAATATAGAGATAGAACGTGAAACTACTTTACTTTGTCAAGTTTCATGAAGCTAGCACAAACCGTGTTGGATTTAGAGTTCCAAATACATCTATCAATATAGGAGAAAACAGAGTGAAACCTAAAAATTCAAAGTGTTACTGGAAATGAACGCTTCAACATAGAAGAACGACATTTGGGGAACCAAGTCGCCTTCGTGTACTGATCATTACCTGAAAGTATCATCCAGTTTGGGTGAAAAAATATTTGCTGAGATTTCTGGAGATTCGTCATTTTTGGAAGCTTGGCAACCCTTCTCCATGAAAGTGGTTTTCGCCAGTCACTGCTTAGGGCTACAGCAAGAGGAAACAAAACATAGAGCTAGAACGTGAAACTACTTTACTGTATCAAGTTTCAAGAAGCTAGCACAAACCGTGTTGGATTTAGAGTTCCAAATACATGTATCAATATATGAGAAAACAGAGTGAAACCTAAAAATTCAAACTGTTACAGGAAATGAACGCTTCAACATAGAAGAACGGACTTTGGGGAACCAAGTCGCCTTAGTGTACTGATCATTACCTGAAAGTATCATCCAGTTTGGGTGAAAAAATATTTGCTGAGATTTCTGGAGATTCGTAATTTTTGGAAGCTTGGCAACCCCTTTCCATGAAAGTGTTTCTCGCCAGTCACTGCTTAGGGCTACATCAAGAGGAAACAAAACATAGAGATAGAACGTGAAACTACTTTACTGTGTCAAGTTTCAAGAAGCTAGCACAAACCGTGTTGGATTTAGAGTTCCAAATACATCTATCAATATAGGAGAAAACAGAGTGAAATCTAAAAATTGAAACTGTTACAGGAAATGAACGCTTCAACAAAGAAGAACCACATTTGGGGAACCAAGTCGCCTTAGTGTACTGATCATTACCTGAAAGTATCATCCAGTTTTGCTGAAAAAAGATTTGCTGAGATTTCTGGAGATTCGTAATTCTTGGAAGCTTGGCAACCCCTCTCCATGAAAGTGGTTCTCGCCAGTCACTGCTTAGGGCTACAGCAAGAGGAAACAAAACCTAGAGATAGAACGTGAAACTACTGTGTCAAGTTTCAAGAAGCTAGCACAAACCGTGTTGGATTTAGAGTTCCAAATACATCTATCAATATAGGAGAAAACAGAGTGAAACCTAAAAATTCAAACTGTTACAGGAAATGAACGCTTCAACATAGAAGAACGAAATTTGGGGAACCAAGTCGCCTTAGTGTACTGATCATTACCTGAAAGTATCATCCAGTTTGGGTGAAAAAATATTTGCTGAGATTTCTGGAGATTCGTAATTTTTGGAAGCTTGGCAACCACTTTCCATGAAAGTGTTTCTCGCCAGTCACTGCTTAGGGCTACAGCAAGAGGAAACAAAACCTAGAGATAGAACGTGAAACTACTGTGTCAAGTTTCAAGAAGCTAGCACAAACCGTGTTGGATTTAGAGTTCCAAATACATGTATCAATATAGGAGAAAACAGAGTGAAACCTAAAAATTCAAACTGTTACTGGAAATGAACGCTTCAACATAGAAGAACGAAATTTGGGGAACCAAGTCGCCTTCGTGTAGTGATCATTACCTGAAAGTATCATCCAGTTTGGGTGAAAAAATATTTGCTGAGATTTCTGGAGATTCGTAACTTTTGGAAGCTTGGCAACCTTTTTCCATGAAAGTGTTTCTCGCCAGTCACTGCTTAGGGCTACATCAAGAGGAAACAGAATATAGAGATAGAACGTGAAACTACTTTACTTTGTCAAGTTTCATGAAGCTAGCACAAACCGTGTTGGATTTAGAGTTCCAAATACATCTATCAATATAGGAGAAAACAGAGTGAAACCTAAAAATTCAAAGTGTTACTGGAAATGAACGCTTCAACATAGAAGAACGACATTTGGGGAACCAAGTCGCCTTCGTGTACTGATCATTACCTGAAAGTATCATCCAGTTTGGGTGAAAAAATATTTGCTGAGATTTCTGGAGATTCGTCATTTTTGGAAGCTTGGCAACCCTTCTCCATGAAAGTGTTTCTCGCCAGTCACTGCTTAGGGCTACATCAAGAGGAAACAAAACATAGAGCTAGAACGTGAAACTACTTTACTGTATCAAGTTTCAAGAAGCTAGCACAAACCGTGTTGGATTTAGAGTTCCAAATACATGTATCAATATATGAGAAAACAGAGTGAAACCTAAAAATTCAAACTGTTACTGGAAATGAATGCTTCAACATAGAAGAACGGACTTTGGGGAACCAAGTCGCCTTAGTGTACTGATCATTACCTGAAAGTATCATCCAGTTTGGGTGAAAAAATATTTGCTGAGATTTCTGGAGATTCGTAATTTTTGGAAGCTTGGCAACCCCTTTCCATGAAAGTGTTTCTCGCCAGTCACTGCTTAGGGCTACATCAAGAGGAAACAAAACATAGAGATAGAACGTGAAACTACTTTACTGTGTCAAGTTTCAAGAAGCTAGCACAAACCGTGTTGGATTTAGAGTTCCAAATACATCTATCAATATAGGAGAAAACAGAGTGAAACCCAAAAATTCAAAGTGTTACTGGAAATGAACGCTTCAACAAAGAAGAACCACATTTGGGGAACCAAGTCGCCTTAGTGTACTGATCATTACCTGAAAGTATCATCCAGTTTGGGTGAAAAAATATTTGCTGAGATTTCTGGAGATTCGTATTTTTTGGAAGCTTGGCAACCCCTTTCCATGAAAGTGTTTCTCGCCAGTCACTGCTTAGGGCTACATCAAGAGGAAACAAAACATAGAGATAGAACGTGAAACTACTTTATTGTGTCAAGTTTCAAGAAGCTAGCACAAACCGTGTTGGATTTAGAGTTCCAAATACATGTATCAATATAGGAGAAAACAGAGTGAAACCTAAAAATTCAAACTGTTACAGGAAATGAACGCTTCAAAATAGAAGAACGACATTTGGGGAACCAAGTCGCCTTCGTGTACTGATCATTACCTGAAAGTATCATCCAGTTTGGGTGAAAAAATATTTGCTGAGATTTCTGGAGATTCGTAATTTTTGGAAGCTTGGCAACCCCTTTCCATGAAAGTGTTTCTCGCCAGTCACTGCTTAGGGCTACATCAAGAGGAAACAAAACATAGAGATAGAACGTGAAACTACTTTACTGTGTCAAGTTTCAAGAAGCTAGCACAAACCGTGTTGGATTTAGAGTTCCAAATACATGTATCAATATAGGAGAAAACAGAGTGAAACCTAAAAATTCAAACTGTTACTGGAAATGAACGCTTCAACATAGAAGAACAAAATTTGGGGAACCAAGTCGCCTTAGTGTACTGATCATTACCTGAAAGTATCATCCAGTTTGGGTGAAAAAATATTTGCTGAGATTTTTGGAGATTCGTAATTTTTGGAAGCTTGGCAACCTTTTTCCATGAAAGTGGTTCTCGCCAGTCACTGCTTAGGGCTACAGCAAGAGGAAACAAAACATAGAGGTAGAACGTGAAACTAGTTTACTGTGTCAAGTTTCAAGAAGCTAGCACAAACCGTGTTGGATTTAGAGTTCCAAATACATGTATCAATATAGGAGAAAACAGAGTGAAACCTAAAAATTCAAACTGTTACTGGAAATGAACGCTTCAACATAGAAGAACGAACTTTGGGGAACCAAGTCGCCTTAGTGTACTGATCATTACCTGAAAGAATCATCCAGTTTGGGTAAAAAATTTTTGCTGAGATTTCTGGAGATTTGTAATTTTTGGAAGCTTGGCAACCCCTTTCCATGAAAGTGTTTCTCGCCAGTCACTGCTTAGGGCTACAGCAAGAGGAAACAAAACATAGAGATAGAACGTAAAACTACTTTACTGTATCAAGTTTCAAGAAGCTAGCACAAACCGTGTTGGATTTAGAGTTCCAAATACATGTATCAATATAGGAGAAAACAGAGTGAAACATAAAAATTCAAACTGTTACTGGAAATGAAAGCTTCAACATAGAAGAATGAACTTTGGGGAACCAAGTCGCCTTAGTGTACTGATCATTACCTGAAAGTATCATCCAGTTTGGGTAAAAAATTTTTGCTGAGATTTCTGGAGATTTGTAATTTTTGGAAGCTTGGCAACCCCTTTCCGTGAAAGTGTTTCTCGCCAGTCACTGCTTAGGGCTACATCAAGAGGAAACAAAACATAGAGATAGAACGTGAAACTACTTTACTGTGTCAAGTTTCAAGAAGCTAGCACAAACCGTGTTGGATTTAGAGTTCCAAATACATGTATCAATATAGGAGAAAACAGAGTGAAACCTAAAAATTCAAAGTGTTACAGGAAATGAACGCTTCAACATAGAAGAACGACATTTGGGGAACCAAGTCGCCTTAGTGTACTGATCATTACCTGAAAGTATCATCCAGTTTGGGTGAAAAAATATTTGCTGAGATTTCTGGAGATTCGTAATTTTTGGAAGCTTGGCAACCCCTTTCCATGAAAGTGTTTCTCGCCAGTCACTGCTTAGGGCTACATCAAGAGGAAACAAAACATAGAGATAGAACGTGAAACTACTTTACTGTGTCAAGTTTCAAGAAGCTAGCACAAACCGTGTTGGATTTAGAGTTCCAAATACATGTATCAATATAGGAGAAAACAGAGTGAAACCTAAAAATTCAAACTGTTACTGGAAATGAACGCTTCAACATAGAAGAACGAACTTTGGGGAACCAAGTCGCCTTAGTGTACTGATCATTACCTGAAAGTATCATCCAGTTTGTTTGAAAAAATATTTGCTGAGATTTCTGGAGATACGTAATTTTTGGAAGCTTGGCAACCCCTCTCCATGAAAGTGGTTCTCGCCAGTCACTGCTTAGGGCTACAGCAAGAGGATACAAAACATAGAGATAGAACGTGAAACTACTTTACTGTGTCAAGTTTCAAGAAGCTAGCACAAACCGTGTTGGATTTAGAGTTCCAAATACATGTATCAATATAGGAGAAAACAGAGTGAAACCTAAAAATTCAAACTGTTACAGGAAATGAACGCTTCAACACAGAAGAACGACATTTGGGGAACCAAGTCGCCTTCGTGTACTGATCATTACCTGAAAGTATCATCCAGTTTGTTTGAAAAAATATTTGCTGAGATTTCTGGAGATTCGTAATTTTTGGAAGCTTGGCAACCCCTTTCCATGAAAGTGGTTCTCGCCAGTCACTGCTTAGGGCTACAGCAAGAGGAAACAAAACATAGAGATAGAACGTAAAACTACTTTACTGTATCAAGTTTCAAGAAGCTAGCACAAACCGTGTTGGATTTAGAGTTCCAAATACATGTATCAATATAGGAGAAAACAGAGTGAAACCTAAAAATTCAAACTGTTACTGGAAATGAATGCTTCAATATAGAAGAACGACATTTGGGGAACCAAGTCGCCTTCGTGTACTGATCATTACCTGAAAGTATCATCCAGTTTGGGTGAAAAAATATTTGTAGATTTCTGGAGATTCGTAATTTTTGGAAGCTTGGCAACCCCTCTCCATGAAAGTGGTTCTCGCCAGTCACTGCTTAGGGCTACAGCAAGAGGAAACAAAACATAGAGATAGAACGTGAAACTACTTTACTGTATCAAGTTTCAAGAAGCTAGCACAAACCGTGTTGGATTTAGAGTTCCAAATACATGTATCAATATAGGAGAAAACAGAGTGAAACCTAAAAATTCAAACTGTTACTGGAAATGAACGCTTCAACATAGAAGAACGACATTTGGGGAACCAAGTCGCCTTCGTGTACTGATCATTACCTGAAAGTATCATCCAGTTTGGGTGAAAAAATATTTGCTGAGATTTCTGGAGATTCGTAACTTTTGGAAGCTTGGCAACCTTTTTCCATGAAAGTGTTTCTCGCCAGTCACTGCTTAGGGCTACATCAAGAGGAAACAGAATATAGAGATAGAACGTGAAACTACTTTACTTTGTCAAGTTTCATGAAGCTAGCACAAACCGTGTTGGATTTAGAGTTCCAAGTACATCTATCAATATAGGAGAAAACAGAGTGAAACCTAAAAATTCAAAGTGCTACTGGAAATGAACGCTTCAACATAGAAGAACGACATTTGGGGAACCAAGACGCCTTCGTGTACTGATCATTACCTGAAAGTATCATCCAGTTTGGGTGAAAAAATATTTGCTGAGATTTCTGGAGATTCGTAATTTTTGGAAGCTTGGCAACCCCTCTCCATGAAAGTGGTTCTCGCCAGTCACTGCTTAGGGCTACAGCAAGAGGAAACAAAACATAGAGATAGAACGTGAAACTACTTTACTGTATCAAGTTTCAAGAAGCTAGCACAAACCGTGTTGGATTTAGAGTTCCAAATACATGTATCAATATAGGAGAAAACAGAGTGAAACCTAAAAATTCAAACTGTTACTGGAAATGAACGCTTCGACATAGAAGAACAAACTTTGGGGAACCAAGTCGCCTTAGAGTACTAATCATTACCTGAAAGTATCATCCAGTTTGGGTGAAAAAATATTTGCTGAGATTTTTGGAGATTCGTAATTTTTGGAAGCTTGGCAACCCCTCTCCATGAAAGTGGTTCTCGCCAGTCACTGCTTAGGGCTACATCAAGAGGAAACAAAACATAGAGATAGAACGTGAAACTACTTTACTGTGTCAAGTTTCAAGAAGCTAGCACAAACCGTGTTCGATTTAGAGTTCCAAATACATGTATCAATATAGGAGAAAACAGAGTGAAATCTAAAAATTCAAACTGTTACTGGAAATGAACGCTTCAAAATAGAAGAACGAAATTTGGGGAACCAAGTCGCCTTAGTGTACTGATCATTACCTGAAAGTATCATCCAGGTTGGGTGAAAAAATATTTGCTGAGATTTCTGGAGATTCGTAATTTTTGGAAGCTTGGCAACCCCTTTCCATGAAAGTGTTTCTCGCCAGTCACTGCTTAGGGCTACATCAAGAGGAAACAAAACATAGAGATAGAACGTGAAACTACTTTACTGTGTCAAGTTTCAAGAAGCTAGCACAAACCGTGTTGGGTTTAGAGTTCCAAATACATCTATCAATATAGGAGAAAACAGAGTGAAACCTAAAAATTCAAACTGTTGCTGGAAATGAACGCTTCAACATAGAAGAACGAAATTTGGGGAACCAAGTCGTCTTAGTGTACTGATCATTACCTGAAAGTATCATCCAGTTTGGGTGAAAAAATATTTGCTGAGATTTCTGGAGATTCGTAACTTTTGGAAGCTTGGCAACCTTTTTCCATGAAAGTGTTTCTCACCAGTCACTGCTTAGGGCTACATCAAGAGGAAACAGAATATAGAGATAGAACGTGAAACTACTTTACTTTGTCAAGTTTCATGAAGCTAGCACAAACCGTGTTGGATTTAGAGTTCCAAATACATCTATCAATATAGGAGAAAACAGAGTGAAACCTAAAAATTCAAAGTGTTACTGGAAATGAACGCTTCAACATAGAAGAACGACATTTGGGGAACCAAGTCGCCTTCGTGTACTGATCATTACCTGAAAGTATCATCCAGTTTGGGTGAAAAAATATTTGCTGAGATTTCTGGAGATTCGTAATTTTTGGAAGCTTGGCAACCCCTCTCCATGAAAGTGTTTCTCGCCAGTCACTGCTTAGGGCTACATCAAGAGGAAACAAAACATAGAGATAGAACGTGAAACTACTTTATTGTGTCAAGTTTCAAGAAGCTAGCACAAACCGTGTTGGATTTAGAGTTCCAAATACATGTATCAATATAGGAGAAAACAGAGTGAAACCTAAAAATTCAAAGTGTTACTGGAAATGAACGCTTGAACATAGAAGAACGACATTTGGGGAACCAAGTCGCCTTCGTGTACTGATCATTACCTGAAAGTATCATCCAGTTTGGGTGAAAAAATATTTGCTGAGATTTCTGGAGATTCGTAATTTTTGGAAGCTTGGCAACCCCTTTCCATGAAAGTGTTTCTCGCCAGTCACTGCTTAGGGCTACATCAAGAGGAAACAAAACATAGAGATAGAACGTGAAACTACTTTACTGTGTCAAGTTTCAAGAAGCTAGCACAAACCGTGTTGGATTTAGAGTTCCAAATACATGTATCAATATAGGAGAAAACAGAGTGAAACCTAAAAATTCAAACTGTTACTGGAAATGAACGCTTCAACATAGAAGAACAAAATTTGGGGAACCAAGTAGCCTTAGTGTACTGATCATTACCTGAAAGTATCATCCAGTTTGGGTGAAAAAATATTTGCTGAGATTTTTGGAGATTCGTAATTTTTGGAAGCTTGGCAACCCCTCTCCATGAAAGTGGTTCTCGCCAGTCACTGCTTAGGGCTACAGCAAGAGGAAACAAAACATAGAGGTAGAACGTGAAACTAGTTTACTGTGTCAAGTTTCAAGAAGCTAGCACAAACCGTGTTGGATTTAGAGTTCCAAATACATGTATCAATATAGGAGAAAACAGAGTGAAACCTAAAAATTCAAACTGTTACTGGAAATGAACGCTTCAACATAGAAGAACGAACTTTGGGGAACCAAGTCGCCTTAGTGTACTGATCATTACCTGAAAGTATCATCCAGTTTGGGTAAAAAATTTTTGCTGAGATTTCTGGAGATTTGTAATTTTTGGAAGCTTGGCAACCCCTTTCCATGAAAGTGTTTCTCGCCAGTCACTGCTTAGGGCTACAGCAAGAGGAAACAAAACATAGAGATAGAACGTAAAACTACTTTACTGTATCAAGTTTCAAGAAGCTAGCACAAACCGTGTTGGATTTAGAGTTCCAAATACATGTATCAATATAGGAGAAAACAGAGTGAAACATAAAAATTCAAACTGTTACTGGAAATGAAAGCTTCAACATAGAAGAATGAACTTTGGGGAACCAAGTCGCCTTAGTGTACTGATCATTACCTGAAAGTATCATCCAGTTTGGGTAAAAAATTTTTGCTGAGATTTCTGGAGATTTGTAATTTTTGGAAGCTTGGCAACCCCTTTCCATGAAAGTGTTTCTCGCCAATCACTGCTTAGGGCTACATCAAGAGGAAACAAAACATAGAGATAGAACGTGAAACTACTTTACTGTGTCAAGTTTCAAGAAGCTAGCACAAACCGTGTTGGATTTAGAGTTCCAAATACATGTATCAATATAGGAGAAAACAGAGTGAAACCTAAAAATTCAAAGTGTTACAGGAAATGAACGCTTCAACATAGAAGAACGACATTTGGGGAACCAAGTCGCCTTAGTGTACTGATCATTACCTGAAAGTATCATCCAGTTTGGGTGAAAAAATATTTGCTGAGATTTCTGGAGATTCGTAATTTTTGGAAGCTTGGCAACCCCTTTCCATGAAAGTGTTTCTCGCCAGTCACTGCTTAGGGCTACATCAAGAGGAAACAAAACATAGAGATAGAACGTGAAACTACTTTACTGTGTCAAGTTTCAAGAAGCTAGCACAAACCGTGTTGGATTTAGAGTTCCAAATACATGTATCAATATAGGAGAAAACAGAGTGAAACCTAAAAATTCAAACTGTTACTGGAAATGAACGCTTCAACATAGAAGAACGAACTTTGGGGAACCAAGTCGCCTTAGTGTACTGATCATTACCTGAAAGTATCATCCAGTTTGTTTGAAAAAATATTTGCTGAGATTTCTGGAGATACGTAATTTTTGGAAGCTTGGCAACCCCTCTCCATGAAAGTGGTTCTCGCCAGTCACTGCTTAGGGCTACAGCAAGAGGATACAAAACATAGAGATAGAACGTGAAACTACTTTACTGTGTCAAGTTTCAAGAAGCTAGCACAAACCGTGTTGGATTTAGAGTTCCAAATACATGTATCAATATAGGAGAAAACAGAGTGAAACCTAAAAATTCAAACTGTTACAGGAAATGAACGCTTCAACATAGAAGAATGACATTTGGGGAACCAAGTCGCCTTAGTGTACTGATCATTACCTGAAAGTATCATCCAGTTTGGGTGAAAAAATATTTGCTGAGATTTCTGGAGATTCGTAATTTTTGGAAGCTTGGCAACCCCTTTCCATGAAAGTGTTTCTCGCCAGTCACTGCTTAGGGCTACATCAAGAGGAAACAGAATATAGAGATAGAACGTGAAACTACTTTACTTTGTCAAGTTTCATGAAGCTAGCACAAACCGTGTTGGATTTAGAGTTCCAAATACATCTATCAATATAGGAGAAAACAGAGTGAAACCTAAAAATTCAAAGTGTTACTGGAAATGAACGCTTCAACATAGAAGAACGACATTTGGGGAACCAAGTCGCCTTCGTGTACTGATCATTACCTGAAAGTATCATCCAGTTTGGGTGAAAAAATATTTGCTGAGATTTCTGGAGATTCGTAATTTTTGGAAGCTTGGCAACCCCTCTCCATGAAAGTGTTTCTCGCCAGTCACTGCTTAGGGCTACATCAAGAGGAAACAAAACATAGAGATAGAACGTGAAACTACTTTATTGTGTCAAGTTTCAAGAAGCTAGCACAAACCGTGTTGGATTTAGAGTTCCAAATACATGTATCAATATAGGAGAAAACAGAGTGAAACCTAAAAATTCAAAGTGTTACTGGAAATGAACGCTTGAACATAGAAGAACGACATTTGGGGAACCAAGTCGCCTTCGTGTACTGATCATTACCTGAAAGTATCATCCAGTTTGGGTGAAAAAATATTTGCTGAGATTTCTGGAGATTCGTAATTTTTGGAAGCTTGGCAACCCCTTTCCATGAAAGTGTTTCTCGCCAGTCACTGCTTAGGGCTACATCAAGAGGAAACAAAACATAGAGATAGAACGTGAAACTACTTTACTGTGTCAAGTTTCAAGAAGCTAGCACAAACCGTGTTGGATTTAGAGTTCCAAATACATGTATCAATATAGGAGAAAACAGAGTGAAACCTAAAAATTCAAACTGTTACTGGAAATGAACGCTTCAACATAGAAGAACAAAATTTGGGGAACCAAGTCGCCTTAGTGTACTGATCATTACCTGAAAGTATCATCCAGTTTGGGTGAAAAAATATTTGCTGAGATTTTTGGAGATTCGTAATTTTTGGAAGCTTGGCAACCCCTCTCCATGAAAGTGGTTCTCGCCAGTCACTGCTTAGGGCTACAGCAAGAGGAAACAAAACATAGAGGTAGAACGTGAAACTAGTTTACTGTGTCAAGTTTCAAGAAGCTAGCACAAACCGTGTTGGATTTAGAGTTCCAAATACATGTATCAATATAGGAGAAAACAGAGTGAAACCTAAAAATTCAAACTGTTACTGGAAATGAACGCTTCAACATAGAAGAACGAACTTTGGGGAACCAAGTCGCCTTAGTGTACTGATCATTACCTGAAAGTATCATCCAGTTTGGGTAAAAAATTTTTGCTGAGATTTCTGGAGATTTGTAATTTTTGGAAGCTTGGCAACCCCTTTCCATGAAAGTGTTTCTCGCCAGTCACTGCTTAGGGCTACAGCAAGAGGAAACAAAACATAGAGATAGAACGTAAAACTACTTTACTGTATCAAGTTTCAAGAAGCTAGCACAAACCGTGTTGGATTTAGAGTTCCAAATACATGTATCAATATAGGAGAAAACAGAGTGAAACATAAAAATTCAAACTGTTACTGGAAATGAAAGCTTCAACATAGAAGAATGAACTTTGGGGAACCAAGTCGCCTTAGTGTACTGATCATTACCTGAAAGTATCATCCAGTTTGGGTAAAAAATTTTTGCTGAGATTTCTGGAGATTTGTAATTTTTGGAAGCTTGGCAACCCCTTTCCATGAAAGTGTTTCTCGCCAGTCACTGCTTAGGGCTACATCAAGAGGAAACAAAACATAGAGATAGAACGTGAAACTACTTTACTGTGTCAAGTTTCAAGAAGCTAGCACAAACCGTGTTGGATTTAGAGTTCCAAATACATGTATCAATATAGGAGAAAACAGAGTGAAACCTAAAAATTCAAAGTGTTACAGGAAATGAACGCTTCAACATAGAAGAACGACATTTGGGGAACCAAGTCGCCTTAGTGTACTGATCATTACCTGAAAGTATCATCCAGTTTGGGTGAAAAAATATTTGCTGAGATTTCTGGAGATTCGTAATTTTTGGAAGCTTGGCAACCCCTTTCCATGAAAGTGTTTCTCGCCAGTCACTGCTTAGGGCTGCATCAAGAGGAAACAAAACATAGAGATAGAACGTGAAACTACTTTATTGTGTCAAGTTTCAAGAAGCTAGCACAAACCGTGTTGGATTCAGAGTTCCAAATACATGTATCAATATAGGAGAAAACAGAGTGAAACCTAAAAATTCAAACTGTTACTGGAAATGAACGCTTCAACATAGAAGAACGAAATTTGGGGAACCAAGTCGCCTTAGTGTACTGATCATTACCTGAAAGTATCATCCAGTTTGGGTGAAAAAATATTTGCTGAGATTTCTGGAGATTCGTAACTTTTGGAAGCTTGGCAACCTTTTTCCATGAAAGTGCTTCTCGCCAGTCACTGCTTAGGGCTACATCAAGAGGAAACAGAATATAGAGATAGAACGTGAAACTACTTTACTTTGTCAAGTTTCATGAAGCTAGCACAAACCGTGTTGGATTTAGAGTTCCAAATGCATCTATCAATATAGGAGAAAACAGAGTGAAACCTAAAAATTCAAAGTGTTACTGGAAATGAACGCTTCAACATAGAAGAACGACATTTGGGGAACCAAGTCGCCTTCGTGTACTGATCATTACCTGAAAGTATCATCCAGTTTGGGTGAAAAAATATTTGCTGAGATTTCTGGAGATTCGTAATTTTTGGAAGCTTGGCAACCCCTTTCCATGAAAGTGGTTCTCGCCAGTCACTGCTTAGGGCTACAGCAAGAGGAAACAAAACATAGAGATAGAACGTAAAACTACTTTACTGTATCAAGTTTCAAGAAGCTAGCACAAACCGTGTTGGATTTAGAGTTCCAAATACATGTATCAATATAGGAGAAAACAGAGTGAAACCTAAAAATTCAAACTGTTACTGGAAATGAATGCTTCAATATAGAAGAACGACATTTGGGGAACCAAGTCGCCTTCGTGTACTGATCATTACCTGAAAGTATCATCCAGTTTGGGTGAAAAAATATTTGTAGATTTCTGGAGATTCGTAATTTTTGGAAGCTTGGCAACCCCTCTCCATGAAAGTGGTTCTCGCCAGTCACTGCTTAGGGCTACAGCAAGAGGAAACAAAACATAGAGATAGAACGTGAAACTACTTTACTGTATCAAGTTTCAAGAAGCTAGCACAAACCGTGTTGGATTTAGAGTTCCAAATACATGTATCAATATAGGAGAAAACAGAGTGAAACCTAAAAATTCAAACTGTTACTGGAAATGAACGCTTCAACATAGAAGAACGACATTTGGGGAACCAAGTCGCCTTCGTGTACTGATCATTACCTGAAAGTATCATCCAGTTTGGGTGAAAAAATATTTGCTGAGATTTCTGGAGATTCGTAACTTTTGGAAGCTTGGCAACCTTTTTCCATGAAAGTGTTTCTCGCCAGTCACTGCTTAGGGCTACATCAAGAGGAAACAGAATATAGAGATAGAACGTGAAACTACTTTACTTTGTCAAGTTTCATGAAGCTAGCACAAACCGTGTTGGATTTAGAGTTCCAAGTACATCTATCAATATAGGAGAAAACAGAGTGAAACCTAAAAATTCAAAGTGCTACTGGAAATGAACGCTTCAACATAGAAGAACGACATTTGGGGAACCAAGACGCCTTCGTGTACTGATCATTACCTGAAAGTATCATCCAGTTTGGGTGAAAAAATATTTGCTGAGATTTCTGGAGATTCGTAATTTTTGGAAGCTTGGCAACCCCTCTCCATGAAAGTGGTTCTCGCCAGTCACTGCTTAGGGCTACAGCAAGAGGAAACAAAACATAGAGATAGAACGTGAAACTACTTTACTGTATCAAGTTTCAAGAAGCTAGCACAAACCGTGTTGGATTTAGAGTTCCAAATACATGTGTCAATATAGGAGAAAACAGAGTGAAACCTAAAAATTCAAACTGTTACTGGAAATGAACGCTTCGACATAGAAGAACGAACTTTGGACAACCAAGTCGCCTTAGTGTACTGATCATTACCTGAAAGTATCATCCAGTTTGGGTGAAAAAATATTTGCTGAGATTTTTGGAGATTCGTAATTTTTGGAAGCTTGGCAACCCCTCTCCATGAAAGTGGTTCTCGCCAGTCACTGCTTAGGGCTACATCAAGAGGAAACAAAACATAGAGATAGAACGTGAAACTACTTTACTGTGTCAAGTTTCAAGAAGCTAGCACAAACCGTGTTCGATTTAGAGTTCCAAATACATGTATCAATATAGGAGAAAACAGAGTGAAATCTAAAAATTCAAACTGTTACTGGAAATGAACGCTTCAAAATAGAAGAACAAAATTTGGGGAACCAAGTCGCCTTAGTGTACTGATCATTACCTGAAAGTATCATCCAGGTTGGGTGAAAAAATATTTGCTGAGATTTCTGGAGATTCGTAATTTTTGGAAGCTTGGCAACCCCTTTCCATGAAAGTGTTTCTCGCCAGTCACTGCTTAGGGCTACATCAAGAGGAAACAAAACATAGAGATAGAACGTGAAACTACTTTACTGTGTCAAGTTTCAAGAAGCTAGCACAAACCGTGTTGGGTTTAGAGTTCCAAATACATGTATCAATATAGGAGAAAACAGAGTGAAACCTAAAAATTCAAACTGTTGCTGGAAATGAACGCTTCAACATAGAAGAACGAAATTTGGGGAACCAAGTCGTCTTAGTGTACTGATCATTACCTGAAAGTATCATCCAGTTTGGGTGAAAAAATATTTGCTGAGATTTCTGGAGATTCGTAACTTTTGGAAGCTTGGCAACCTTTTTCCATGAAAGTGTTTCTCACCAGTCACTGCTTAGGGCTACATCAAGAGGAAACAGAATATAGAGATAGAACCTGAAACTACTTTACTTTGTCAAGTTTCATGAAGCTAGCACAAACCGTGTTGGATTTAGAGTTCCAAATACATCTATCAATATAGGAGAAAACAGAGTGAAACCTAAAAATTCAAAGTGTTACTGGAAATGAACGCTTCAACATAGAAGAACGACATTTGGGGAACCAAGTCGCCTTCGTGTACTGATCATTACCTGAAAGTATCATCCAGTTTGGGTGAAAAAATATTTGCTGAGATTTCTGGAGATTCGTAATTTTTGGAAGCTTGGCAACCCCTCTCCATGAAAGTGGTTCTCGCCAGTCACTGCTTAGGGCTACAGCAAGAGGAAACAAAACATAGAGATAGAACGTGAAACTACTTTACTGTATCAAGTTTCAAGAAGCTAGCACAATCCGTGTTGGATTTAGAGTTCCAAATACATGTATCAATATAGGAGAAAACAGAGTGAAACCTAAAAATACAAACTGTTACTGGAAATGAACGCTTCAACATAGAAGAACGAAATTTGGGGAACCAAGTCGCCTTAGTGTACTGATCATTACCTGAAAGTATCATCCAGTTTGGGTGAAAAAATATTTGTAGATTTCTGGAGATTCGTAATTTTTGGAAGCTTGGCAACCCCTCTCCATGAAAGTGGTTCTCGCCAGTCACTGCTTAGGGCTACAGCAAGAGGAAACAAAACATAGAGATAGAACGTGAAACTACTTTACTGTATCAAGTTTCAAGAAGCTAGCACAAACCGTGTTGGATTTAGAGTTCCAAATACATGTATCAATATAGGAGAAAACAGAGTGAAACCTAAAAATTCAAACTGTTACTGGAAATGAACACTTCAACATAGAAGAACGACATTTGGGGAACCAAGTCGCCTTCGTGTACTGATCATTACCTGAAAGTATCATCCAGTTTGGGTGAAAAAATATTTGCTGAGATTTCTGGAGATTCGTAATTTTTGGAAGCTTGGCAACCCCTCTCCATGAAAGTGGTTCTCGCCAGTCACTGCTTAGGGCTACAGCAAGAGGAAACAAAACATAGAGATAGAACGTGAAACTACTTTACTGTATCAAGTTTCAAGAAGCTAGCACAAACCGTGTTGGATTTAGAGTTCCAAATACATGTATCAATATAGGAGAAAACAGAGTGAAACCTAAAAATTCAAACTGTTACTGGAAATGAACGCTTCGACATAGAAGAACGAACTTTGGACAACCAAGTCGCCTTAGTGTACTGATCATTACCTGAAAGTATCATCCAGTTTGGGTGAAAAAATATTTGCTGAGATTTTTGGAGATTCGTAATTTTTGGAAGCTTGGCAACCCCTCTCCATGAAAGTGGTTCTCGCCAGTCACTGCTTAGGGCTACATCAAGAGGAAACAAAACATAGAGATAGAACGTGAAACTACTTTACTGTGTCAAGTTTCAAGAAGCTAGCACAAACCGTGTTGGATTTAGAGTTCCAAATACATGTATCAATATAGGAGAAAACAGAGTGAAATCTAAAAATTCAAACTGTTACTGGAAATGAACGCTTCAAAATAGAAGAACGAAATTTGGGGAACCAAGTCGCCTTAGTGTACTGATCATTACCTGAAAGTATCATCCAGTGTGGGTGAAAAGATATTTGCTGAGATTTCTGGAGATTCGTAATTTTTGGAAGCTTGGCAACCCCTTTCCATGAAAGTGTTTCTCGCCAGTCACTGCTTAGGGCTACATCAAGAGGAAACAAAACATAGAGATAGAACGAGAAACTACTTTACTGTGTCAAGTTTCAAGAAGCTAGCACAAACCGTGTTGGGTTTAGAGTTCCAAATACATGTATCAATATAGGAGAAAACAGAGTGAAACCTAAAAATTCAAACTGTTGCTGGAAATGAACGCTTCAACATAGAAGAACGAAATTTGGGGAACCAAGTCGTCTTAGTGTACTGATCATTACCTGAAAGTATCATCCAGTTTGGGTGAAAAAATATTTGCTGAGATTTCTGGAGATTCGTAACTTTTGGAAGCTTGGCAACCTTTTTCCATGAAAGTGTTTCTCACCAGTCACTGCTTAGGGCTACATCAAGAGGAAACAGAATATAGAGATAGAACGTGAAACTACTTTACTTTGTCAAGTTTCATGAAGCTAGCACAAACCGAGTTGGATTTAGAGTTCCAAATACATCTATCAATATAGGAGAAAACAGAGTGAAACCTAAAAATTCAAACTGTTACTGGAAATGAACGCTTCGACATAGAAGAACGACATTTGGGGAACCAAGTCGCCTTAGTGTACTGATCATTACCTGAAAGTATCATCCAGTTTGGGTGAAAAAATATTTGCTGAGATTTCTGGAGATTCGTAATTTTTGGAAGCTTGGCAACCCCTTTCCATGAAAGTGTTTCTCGCCAGTCACTGCTTAGGGCTACATCAAGAGGAAACAAAACCTAGAGATAGAACGTGAAACTACTTTACTGTGTCAAGTTTCAAGAAGCGAGCACAAACCATGTTGGATTTAGAGTTCCAAATACATCTATCAGTATAGGAGAAAACAGAGTGAAACCTAAAAATTCAAACTGTTACTGGAAATGAACGCTTCAACATAGAAGAACAAAATTTGGGGAACCAAGTCGCCTTAGTGTACTGATCATTACCTGAAAGTATCATCCAGTTTGGGTGAAAAAATATTTGCTGAGATTTCTGGAGATTCGTACTTTTTGGAAGCTTGGCAACCCCTTTCCATGAAAGTGTTTCTCGCCAGTCACTGCTTAGGGCTACATCAAGAGGAAACAAAACATAGAGATAGAACGTGAAACTACTTTACTGTATCAAGTTTCAAGAAGCTAGCACAAACCGTGTTGGATTTAGAGTTCCAAATACATGTATCAATATAGGAGAAAACAGAGTGAAACCTAAAAATTCAAACTGTTACTGGAAATGAACGCTTCAACATAGAAGAACGAAATTTGGGGAACCAAGTCGCCTTCGTGTACTGATCATTACCTGAAAGTATCATCCAGTTTGGGTGAAAAAATATTTGCTGAGATTTCTGGAGATTCGTAACTTTTGGAAGCTTGGCAACCTTTTTCCATGAAAGTGTTTCTCACCAGTCACTGCTTAGGGCTACATCAAGAGGAAACAGAATATAGAGATAGAACGTGAAACTACTTTACTTTGTCAAGTTTCAAGAAGCTAGCACAAACCGTGTTGGATTTAGAGTTCCAAATACATGTATCAATATAGGAGAAAACAGAGTGAAACCTAAAAATTCAAACTGTTACAGGAAATGAACGCTTCAACATAGAAGAACGACATTTGGGGAACCAAGTCGCCTTAGTGTACTGATTATTACCTGAAAGTATCATCCAGTTTGGGTGAAAAAATATTTGCTGAGATTTCTGGAGATTCGTAATTTTTGGAAGCTTGGCAACCCCTTTCCATGAAAGTGTTTCTCGCCAGTCACTGCTTAGGGCTACATCAAGAGGAAACAAAACATAGAGATAGAACGTGAAACTACTTTACTGTGTCAAGTTTCAAGAAGCTAGCACAAACCGTGTTGGATTTAGAGTTCCAAATACATCTATCAATATAGGAGAAAACAGAGTGAAACCTAAAAATTCAAACTGTTACTGGAAATGAACGCTTCAACATAGAAGAACGAAATATGGGTAGCCAAGTCACCTTAGTGTACTGATCATTACCTGAAAGTATCATCCAGTTTGGGTGAAAAAATATTTGGTGAGATTTCTGGAGATTCGTAATTTTTGGAAGCTTGGCAACCCCTTTCCATGAAAGGGGTTCTCGCCAGTCACTGCTTAGGGCTACAGCAAGAGGAAACAAAACATAGAGATAGAACTTGAAACTACTTTACTGTGTCAAGTTTCAAGAAGCTAGCACAAACCGTGTTGGATTTAGAGTTCCAAATACATCTATCAATATAGGAGAAAACAGAGTGAAACCTAAAAATTCAAACTGTTACTGGAAATGAACGCTTCAACATAGAAGAACGAAATTTGGGGAACCAAGTCGCCTTAGTGTACTGATCATTACCTGAATGTATCATCAAGTTTGGGTGAAAAAATATTTGCTGAGATTTTTGGAGATTCATAATTTTTGGAAGCTTGGCAACCCCTTTCCATGAAAGTGGTTCTCGCCAGTCACTGCTTAGGGCTACAGCAAGAGGAAACAAAACATAGAGATAGAACGTGAAACTACTTTACTGTATCAAGTTTCAAGAAGCTAGCACAAACCGTGTTGGATTTAGAGTTCCAAATACATGTATCAATATAGGAGAAAACAGAGTGAAACCTAAAAATTCAAACTGTTACTGGAAATGAACGCTTCAACATAGAAGAACGACATTTGGGGAACCAAGTCGCCTTCGTGTACTGATCATTACCTGAAAGTATCATCCAGTTTGGGTGAAAAAATATTTGCTGAGATTTCTGGAGATTCGTAACTTTTGGAAGCTTGGCAACCTTTTTCTATGAAAGTGTTTCTCGCCAGTCACTGCTTAGGGCTACATCAAGAGGAAACAGAATATAGAGATAGAACGTGAAACTACTTTACTTTGTCACGTTTCATGAAGCTAGCACAAACCGTGTTGGATTTAGAGTTCCAAGTACATCTATCAATATAGGAGAAAACAGAGTGAAACCTAAAAATTCAAAGTGTTACTGGAAATGAACGCTTCAACATAGAAGAACGACATTTGGGGAACCAAGACGCCTTCGTGTACTGATCATTACCTGAAAGTATCATCCAGTTTGGGTGAAAAAATATTTGCTGAGATTTCTGGAGATTCGTAATTTTTGGAAGCTTGGCAACCCCTCTCCATGAAAGTGGTTCTCGCCAGTCACTGCTTAGGGCTACAGCAAGAGGAAACAAAACATAGAGATAGAACGTGAAACTACTTTACTGTATCAAGTTTCAAGAAGCTAGCACAAACCGTGTTGGATTTAGAGTTCCAAATACATGTATCAATATAGGAGAAAACAGAGTGAAACCTAAAAATTCAAACTGTTACTGGAAATGAACGCTTCGACATAGAAGAACGAACTTTGGACAACCAAGTCGCCTTAGTGTACTGATCATTACCTGAAAGTATCATCCAGTTTGGGTGAAAAAATATTTTCTGAGATTTTTGGAGATTCGTAATTTTTGGAAGCTTGGCAACCCCTCTCCATGAAAGTGGTTCTCGCCAGTCACTGCTTAGGGCTACATCAAGAGGAAACAAAACATAGAGATAGAACGTGAAACTACTTTACTGTGTCAAGTTTCAAGAAGCTAGCACAAACCGTGTTGGATTTAGAGTTCCAAATACATGTATCAATATAGGAGAAAACAGAGTGAAATCTAAAAATTCAAACTGTTACTGGAAATGAACGCTTCAAAATAGAAGAACGAAATTTGGGGAACCAAGTCGCCTTAGTGTACTGATCATTACCTGAAAGTATCATCCAGTTTGGGTGAAAAAATATTTGCTGAGATTTCTGGAGATTCGTAATTTTTGGAAGCTTGGCAACCCCTTTCCATGAAAGTGTTTCTCGCCAGTCACTGCTTAGGGCTACATCAAGAGGAAACAAAACATAGAGATAGAACGTGAAACTACTTTACTGTGTCAAGTTTCAAGAAGCTAGCACAAACCGTGTTGGGTTTAGAGTTCCAAATACATGTATCAATATAGGAGAAAACAGAGTGAAACCTAAAAATTCAAACTGTTGCTGGAAATGAACGCTTCAACATAGAAGAACGAAATTTGGGGAACCAAGTCGTCTTAGTGTACTGATCATTACCTGAAAGTATCATCCAGTTTGGGTGAAAAAATATTTGCTGAGATTTCTGGAGATTCGTAACTTTTGGAAGCTTGGCAACCTTTTTCCATGAAAGTGTTTCTCACCAGTCACTGCTTAGGGCTACATCAAGAGGAAACAGAATATAGAGATAGAACGTGAAACTACTTTACTTTGTCAAGTTTCATGAAGCTAGCACAAACCGTGTTGGATTTAGAGTTCCAAATACATCTATCAATATAGGAGAAAACAGAGTGAAACCTAAAAATTCAAACTGTTACTGGAAATGAACGCTTCAACATAGAAGAACGACATTTGGGGAACCAAGTCGCCTTAGTGTACTGATCATTACCTGAAAGTATCATCCAGTTTGGGTGAAAAAATATTTGCTGAGATTTCTGGAGATTCGTACTTTTTGGAAGCTTGGCAACCCCTTTCCATGAAAGTGTTTCTCGCCAGTCACTGCTTAGGGCTACATCAAGAGGAAACAAAACCTAGAGATAGAACGTGAAACTACTTTACTGTGTCAAGTTTCAAGAAGCGAGCACAAACCGTGTTGGATTTAGAGTTCCAAATACATGTATCAATATAGGAGAAAACAGAGTGAAACCTAAAAATTCAAACTGTTACAGGAAATGAACGCTTCAACATAGAAGAACGACATTTGGGGAACCAAGTCGCCTTAGTGTACTGATTATTACCTGAAAGTATCATCCAGTTTGGGTGAAAAAATATTTGCTGAGATTTCTGGAGATTCGTAATTTTTGGAAGCTTGGCAACCCCTTTCCATGAAAGTGTTTCTCGCCAGTCACTGCTTAGGGCTACATCAAGAGGAAACAAAACATAGAGATAGAACGTGAAACTACTTTACTGTGTCAAGTTTCAAGAAGCTAGCACAAACCGTGTTGGATTTAGAGTTCCAAATACATCTATCAATATAGGAGAAAACAGAGTGAAACCTAAAAATTCAAACTGTTACTGGAAATGAACGCTTCAACATAGAAGAACGAAATATGGGTAGCCAAGTCACCTTAGTGTACTGATCATTACCTGAAAGTATCATCCAGTTTGGGTGAAAAAATATTTGGTGAGATTTCTGGAGATTCGTAATTTTTGGAAGCTTGGCAACCCCTTTCCATGAAAGGGGTTCTTGCCAGTCACTGCTTAGGGCTACAGCAAGAGGAAACAAAACATAGAGATAGAACTTGAAACTACTTTACTGTGTCAAGTTTCAAGAAGCTAGCACAAACCGTGTTGGATTTAGAGTTCCAAATACATCTATCAATATAGGAGAAAACAGAGTGAAACCTAAAAATTCAAACTGTTACTGGAAATGAACGCTTCAACATAGAAGAACGAAATTTGGGGAACCAAGTCGCCTTAGTGTACTGATCATTACCTGAATGTATCATCAAGTTTGGGTGAAAAAATATTTGCTGAGATTTTTGGAGATTCATAATTTTTGGAAGCTTGGCAACCCCTTTCCATGAAAGTGGTTCTCGCCAGTCACTGCTTAGGGCTACAGCAAGAGGAAACAAAACATAGAGATAGAACGTGAAACTACTTTACTGTATCAAGTTTCAAGAAGCTAGCACAAACCGTGTTGGATTTAGAGTTCCAAATACATGTATCAATATAGGAGAAAACAGAGTGAAACCTAAAAATTCAAACTGTTACTGGAAATGAACGCTTCAACATAGAAGAACGACATTTGGGGAACCAAGTCGCCTTCGTGTACTGATCATTACCTGAAAGTATCATCCAGTTTGGGTGAAAAAATATTTGCTGAGATTTCTGGAGATTCGTAACTTTTGGAAGCTTGGCAACCTTTTTCCATGAAAGTGGTTCTCGCCAGTCACTGCTTAGGGCTACATCAAGAGGAAACAGAATATAGATAGAACGTGAAACTACTTTACTTTGTCAAGTTTCATGAAGCTAGCACAAACCGTGTTGGATTTAGAGTTCCAAGTACATCTATCAATATAGGAGAAAACAGAGTGAAACCTAAAAATTCAAAGTGTTACTGGAAATGAACGCTTCAACATAGAAGAACGACATTTGGGGAACCAAGACGCCTTCGTGTACTGATCATTACCTGAAAGTATCATCCAGTTTGGGTGAAAAAATATTTGCTGAGATTTCTGGAGATTCGTAATTTTTGGAAGCTTGGCAACCCCTCTCCATGAAAGTGGTTCTCGCCAGTCACTGCTTAGGGCTACAGCAAGAGGAAACAAAACATAGAGATAGAACGTGAAACTACTTTACTGTATCAAGTTTCAAGAAGCTAGCACAAACCGTGTTGGATTTAGAGTTCCAAATATATGTATCAATATAGGAGAAAACAGAGTGAAACCTAAAAATTCAAACTGTTACTGGAAATGAACGCTTCGACATAGAAGAACGAACTTTGGACAACCAAGTCGCCTTAGTGTACTGATCATTACCTGAAAGTATCATCCAGTTTGGGTGAAAAAATATTTTCTGAGATTTTTGGAGATTCGTAATTTTTGGAAGCTTGGCAACCCCTCTCCATGAAAGTGGTTCTCGCCAGTCACTGCTTAGGGCTACATCAAGAGGAAACAAAACATAGAGATAGAACGTGAAACTACTTTACTGTGTCAAGTTTCAAGAAGCTAGCACAAACCGTGTTGGATATAGAGTTCCAAATACATGTATCAATATAGGAGAAAACAGAGTGAAATCTAAAAATTCAAACTGTTACTGGAAATGAACGCTTCAAAATAGAAGAACGAAATTTGGGGAACCAAGTCGCCTTAGTGTACTGATCATTACCTGAAAGTATCATCCAGTTTGGGTGAAAAAATATTTGCTGAGATTTCTGGAGATTCGTAATTTTTGGAAGCTTGGCAACCCCTTTCCATGAAAGTGTTTCTCGCCAGTCACTGCTTAGGGCTACATCAAGAGGAAACAAAACATAGAGATAGAACGTGAAACTACTTTACTGTGTCAAGTTTCAAGAAGCTAGCACAAACCGTGTTGGGTTTAGAGTTCCAAATACATGTATCAATATAGGAGAAAACAGAGTGAAACCTAAAAATTCAAACTGTTGCTGGAAATGAACGCTTCAACATAGAAGAACGAAATTTGGGGAACCAAGTCGTCTTAGTGTACTGATCATTACCTGAAAGTATCATCCAGTTTGGGTGAAAAAATATTTGCTGAGATTTCTGGAGATTCGTAACTTTTGGAAGCTTGGCAACCTTTTTCCATGAAAGTGTTTCTCACCAGTCACTGCTTAGGGCTACATCAAGAGGAAACAGAATATAGAGATAGAACGTGAAACTACTTTACTTTGTCAAGTTTCATGAAGCTAGCACAAACCGTGTTGGATTTAGAGTTCCAAATACATCTATCAGTATAGGAGAAAACAGAGTGAAACCTAAAAATTCAAACTGTTACTGGAAATGAACGCTTCAACATAGAAGAACAAAATTTGGGGAACCAAGTCGCCTTAGTGTACTGATCATTACCTGAAAGTATCATCCAGTTTGGGTGAAAAAATATTTGCTGAGATTTCTGGAGATTCGTACTTTTTGGAAGCTTGGCAACCCCTTTCCATGAAAGTGTTTCTCGCCAGTCACTGCTTAGGGCTACATCAAGAGGAAACAAAACATAGAGATAGAACGTGAAACTACTTTACTGTATCAAGTTTCAAGAAGCTAGCACAAACCGTGTTGGATTTAGAGTTCCAAATACATGTATCAATATAGGAGAAAACAGAGTGAAACCTAAAAATTCAAACTGTTACTGGAAATGAACGCTTCAACATAGAAGAACGAAATTTGGGGAACCAAGTCGCCTTCGTGTACTGATCATTACCTGAAAGTATCATCCAGTTTGGGTGAAAAAATATTTGCTGAGATTTCTGGAGATTCGTAACTTTTGGAAGCTTGGCAACCTTTTTCCATGAAAGTGTTTCTCACCAGTCACTGCTTAGGGCTACATCAAGAGGAAACAGAATATAGAGATAGAACGTGAAACTACTTTACTTTGTCAAGTTTCAAGAAGCTAGCACAAACCGTGTTGGATTTAGAGTTCCAAATACATGTATCAATATAGGAGAAAACAGAGTGAAACCTAAAAATTCAAACTGTTACAGGAAATGAACGCTTCAACATAGAAGAACGACATTTGGGGAACCAAGTCGCCTTAGTGTACTGATTATTACCTGAAAGTATCATCCAGTTTGGGTGAAAAAATATTTGCTGAGATTTCTGGAGATTCGTAATTTTTGGAAGCTTGGCAACCCCTTTCCATGAAAGTGTTTCTCGCCAGTCACTGCTTAGGGCTACATCAAGAGGAAACAAAACATAGAGATAGAACGTGAAACTACTTTACTGTGTCAAGTTTCAAGAAGCTAGCACAAACCGTGTTGGATTTAGAGTTCCAAATACATCTATCAATATAGGAGAAAACAGAGTGAAACCTAAAAATTCAAACTGTTACTGGAAATGAACGCTTCAACATAGAAGAACGAAATATGGGTAGCCAAGTCACCTTAGTGTACTGATCATTACCTGAAAGTATCATCCAGTTTGGGTGAAAAAATATTTGGTGAGATTTCTGGAGATTCGTAATTTTTGGAAGCTTGGCAACCCCTTTCCATGAAAGGGGTTCTCGCCAGTCACTGCTTAGGGCTACAGCAAGAGGAAACAAAACATAGAGATAGAACTTGAAACTACTTTACTGTGTCAAGTTTCAAGAAGCTAGCACAAACCGTGTTGGATTTAGAGTTCCAAATACATCTATCAATATAGGAGAAAACAGAGTGAAACCTAAAAATTCAAACTGTTACTGGAAATGAACGCTTCAACATAGAAGAACGAAATTTGGGGAACCAAGTCGCCTTAGTGTACTGATCATTACCTGAATGTATCATCAAGTTTGGGTGAAAAAATATTTGCTGAGATTTTTGGAGATTCATAATTTTTGGAAGCTTGGCAACCCCTTTCCATGAAAGTGGTTCTCGCCAGTCACTGCTTAGGGCTACAGCAAGAGGAAACAAAACATAGAGATAGAACGTGAAACTACTTTACTGTATCAAGTTTCAAGAAGCTAGCACAAACCGTGTTGGATTTAGAGTTCCAAATACATGTATCAATATAGGAGAAAACAGAGTGAAACCTAAAAATTCAAACTGTTACTGGAAATGAACGCTTCAACATAGAAGAACGACATTTGGGGAACCAAGTCGCCTTCGTGTACTGATCATTACCTGAAAGTATCATCCAGTTTGGGTGAAAAAATATTTGCTGAGATTTCTGGAGATTCGTAACTTTTGGAAGCTTGGCAACCTTTTTCCATGAAAGTGGTTCTCGCCAGTCACTGCTTAGGGCTACATCAAGAGGAAACAGAATATAGATAGAACGTGAAACTACTTTACGTTGTCAAGTTTCATGAAGCTAGCACAAACCGTGTTGGATTTAGAGTTCCAAGTACATCTATCAATATAGGAGAAAACAGAGTGAAACCTAAAAATTCAAAGTGTTACTGGAAATGAACGCTTCAACATAGAAGAACGACATTTGGGGAACCAAGACGCCTTCGTGTACTGATCTCTACCTGAAAGTATCATCCAGTTTGGGTGAAAAAATATTTGCTGAGATTTCTGGAGATTCGTAATTTTTGGAAGCTTGGCAACCCCTCTCCATGAAAGTGGTTCTCGCCAGTCACTGCTTAGGGCTACAGCAAGAGGAAACAAAACATAGAGATAGAACGTGAAACTACTTTACTGTATCAAGTTTCAAGAAGCTAGCACAAACCGTGTTGGATTTAGAGTTCCAAATATATGTATCAATATAGGAGAAAACAGAGTGAAACCTAAAAATTCAAACTGTTACTGGAAATGAACGCTTCGACATAGAAGAACGAACTTTGGACAACCAAGTCGCCTTAGTGTACTGATCATTACCTGAAAGTATCATCCAGTTTGGGTGAAAAAATATTTTCTGAGATTTTTGGAGATTCGTAATTTTTGGAAGCTTGGCAACCCCTCTCCATGAAAGTGGTTCTCGCCAGTCACTGCTTAGGGCTACATCAAGAGGAAACAAAACATAGAGATAGAACGTGAAACTACTTTACTGTGTCAAGTTTCAAGAAGCTAGCACAAACCGTGTTGGATATAGAGTTCCAAATACATGTATCAATATAGGAGAAAACAGAGTGAAATCTAAAAATTCAAACTGTTACTGGAAATGAACGCTTCAAAATAGAAGAACGAAATTTGGGGAACCAAGTCGCCTTAGTGTACTGATCATTACCTGAAAGTATCATCCAGTTTGGGTGAAAAAATATTTGCTGAGATTTCTGGAGATTCGTAATTTTTGGAAGCTTGGCAACCCCTTTCCATGAAAGTGTTTCTCGCCAGTCACTGCTTAGGGCTACATCAAGAGGAAACAAAACATAGAGATAGAACGTGAAACTACTTTACTGTGTCAAGTTTCAAGAAGCTAGCACAAACCGTGTTGGGTTTAGAGTTCCAAATACATGTATCAATATAGGAGAAAACAGAGTGAAACCTAAAAATTCAAACTGTTGCTGGAAATGAACGCTTCAACATAGAAGAACGAAATTTGGGGAACCAAGTCGTCTTAGTGTACTGATCATTACCTGAAAGTATCATCCAGTTTGGGTGAAAAAATATTTGCTGAGATTTCTGGAGATTCGTAACTTTTGGAAGCTTGGCAACCTTTTTCCATGAAAGTGTTTCTCACCAGTCACTGCTTAGGGCTACATCAAGAGGAAACAGAATATAGAGATAGAACGTGAAACTACTTTACTTTGTCAAGTTTCAAGAAGCTAGCACAAACCGTGTTGGATTTAGAGTTCCAAATACATGTATCAATATAGGAGAAAACAGAGTGAAACCTAAAAATTCAAACTGTTACAGGAAATGAACGCTTCAACATAGAAGAACGACATTTGGGGAACCAAGTCGCCTTAGTGTACTGATTATTACCTGAAAGTATCATCCAGTTTGGGTGAAAAAATATTTGCTGAGATTTCTGGAGATTCGTAATTTTTGGAAGCTTGGCAACCCCTTTCCATGAAAGTGTTTCTCGCCAGTCACTGCTTAGGGCTACATCAAGAGGAAACAAAACATAGAGATAGAACGTGAAACTACTTTACTGTGTCAAGTTTCAAGAAGCTAGCACAAACCGTGTTGGATTTAGAGTTCCAAATACATCTATCAATATAGGAGAAAACAGAGTGAAACCTAAAAATTCAAACTGTTACTGGAAATGAACGCTTCAACATAGAAGAACGAAATATGGGTAGCCAAGTCACCTTAGTGTACTGATCATTACCTGAAAGTATCATCCAGTTTGGGTGAAAAAATATTTGGTGAGATTTCTGGAGATTCGTAATTTTTGGAAGCTTGGCAACCCCTTTCCATGAAAGGGGTTCTCGCCAGTCACTGCTTAGGGCTACAGCAAGAGGAAACAAAACATAGAGATAGAACTTGAAACTACTTTACTGTGTTAAGTTTCAAGAAGCTAGCACAAACCGTGTTGGATTTAGAGTTCCAAATACATCTATCAATATAGGAGAAAACAGAGTGAAACCTAAAAATTCAAACTGTTACTGGAAATGAACGCTTCAACATAGAAGAACGAAATTTGGGGAACCAAGTCGCCTTAGTGTACTGATCATTACCTGAATGTATCATCAAGTTTGGGTGAAAAAATATTTGCTGAGATTTTTGGAGATTCATAATTTTTGGAAGCTTGGCAACCCCTTTCCATGAAAGTGGTTCTCGCCAGTCACTGCTTAGGGCTACAGCAAGAGGAAACAAAACATAGAGATAGAACGTGAAACTACTTTACTGTATCAAGTTTCAAGAAGCTAGCACAAACCGTGTTGGATTTAGAGTTCCAAATACATGTATCAATATAGGAGAAAACAGAGTGAAACCTAAAAATTCAAACTGTTACTGGAAATGAACGCTTCAACATAGAAGAACGACATTTGGGGAACCAAGTCGCCTTCGTGTACTGATCATTACCTGAAAGTATCATCCAGTTTGGGTGAAAAAATATTTGCTGAGATTTCTGGAGATTCGTAACTTTTGGAAGCTTGGCAACCTTTTTCCATGAAAGTGGTTCTCGCCAGTCACTGCTTAGGGCTACATCAAGAGGAAACAGAATATAGATAGAACGTGAAACTACTTTACTTTGTCAAGTTTCATGAAGCTAGCACAAACCGTGTTGGATTTAGAGTTCCAAGTACATCTATCAATATAGGAGAAAACAGAGTGAAACCTAAAAATTCAAAGTGTTACTGGAAATGAACGCTTCAACATAGAAGAACGACATTTGGGGAACCAAGACGCCTTCGTGTACTGATCATTACCTGAAAGTATCATCCAGTTTGGGTGAAAAAATATTTGCTGAGATTTCTGGAGATTCGTAATTTTTGGAAGCTTGGCAACCCCTCTCCATGAAAGTGGTTCTCGCCAGTCACTGCTTAGGGCTACAGCAAGAGGAAACAAAACATAGAGATAGAACGTGAAACTACTTTACTGTATCAAGTTTCAAGAAGCTAGCACAAACCGTGTTGGATTTAGAGTTCCAAATATATGTATCAATATAGGAGAAAACAGAGTGAAACCTAAAAATTCAAACTGTTACTGGAAATGAACGCTTCGACATAGAAGAACGAACTTTGGACAACCAAGTCGCCTTAGTGTACTGATCATTACCTGAAAGTATCATCCAGTTTGGGTGAAAAAATATTTTCTGAGATTTTTGGAGATTCGTAATTTTTGGAAGCTTGGCAACCCCTCTCCATGAAAGTGGTTCTCGCCAGTCACTGCTTAGGGCTACATCAAGAGGAAACAAAACATAGAGATAGAACGTGAAACTACTTTACTGTGTCAAGTTTAAAGAAGCTAGCACAAACCGTGTTGGATATAGAGTTCCAAATACATGTATCAATATAGGAGAAAACAGAGTGAAATCTAAAAATTCAAACTGTTACTGGAAATGAACGCTTCAACATAGAAGAACGAAATTTGGGGAACCAAGTCGCCTTAGTGTACTGATCATTACCTGAAAGTATCATCCAGTTTGGGTGAAAAAATATTTGCTGAGATTTCTGGAGATTCGTAATTTTTGGAAGCTTGGCAACCCCTTTCCATGAAAGTGTTTCTCGCCAGTCACTGCTTAGGGCTACATCAAGAGGAAACAAAACATAGAGATAGAACGTGAAACTACTTTACTGTGTCAAGTTTCAAGAAGCTAGCACAAACCGTGTTGGGTTTAGAGTTCCAAATACATGTATCAATATAGGAGAAAACAGAGTGAAACCTAAAAATTCAAACTGTTGCTGGAAATGAACGCTTCAACATAGAAGAACGAAATTTGGGGAACCAAGTCGTCTTAGTGTACTGATCATTACCTGAAAGTATCATCCAGTTTGGGTGAAAAAATATTTGCTGAGATTTCTGGAGATTCGTAACTTTTGGAAGCTTGGCAACCTTTTTCCATGAAAGTGTTTCTCACCAGTCACTGCTTAGGGCTACATCAAGAGGAAACAGAATATAGAGATAGAACGTGAAACTACTTTACTTTGTCAAGTTTCATGAAGCTAGCACAAACCGTGTTGGATTTAGAGTTCCAAATACATCTATCAATATAGGAGAAAACAGAGTGAAACCTAAAAATTCAAACTGTTACTGGAAATGAACGCTTCAACATAGAAGAACAAAATTTGGGGAACCAAGTCGCCTTAGTGTACTGATCATTACCTGAAAGTATCATCCAGTTTGGGTGAAAAAATATTTGCTGAGATTTCTGGAGATTCGTACTTTTTGGAAGCTTGGCAACCCCTTTCCATGAAAGTGTTTCTCGCCAGTCACTGCTTAGGGCTACATCAAGAGGAAACAAAACCTAGAGATAGAACGTGAAACTACTTTACTGTGTCAAGTTTCAAGAAGCGAGCACAAACCGTGTTGGATTTAGAGTTCCAAATACATGTATCAATATAGGAGAAAACAGAGTGAAACCTAAAAATTCAAACTGTTACAGGAAATGAACGCTTCAACATAGAAGAACGACATTTGGGGAACCAAGTCGCCTTAGTGTACTGATTATTACCTGAAAGTATCATCCAGTTTGGGTGAAAAAATATTTGCTGAGATTTCTGGAGATTCGTAATTTTTGGAAGCTTGGCAACCCCTTTCCATGAAAGTGTTTCTCGCCAGTCACTGCTTAGGGCTACATCAAGAGGAAACAAAACATAGAGATAGAACGTGAAACTACTTTACTGTGTCAAGTTTCAAGAAGCTAGCACAAACCGTGTTGGATTTAGAGTTCCAAATACATCTATCAATATAGGAGAAAACAGAGTGAAACCTAAAAATTCAAACTGTTACTGGAAATGAACGCTTCAACATAGAAGAACGAAATTTGGGTAGCCAAGTCACCTTATTGTACTGATCATTACCTGAAAGTATCATCCAGTTTGGGTGAAAAAATATTTGGTGAGATTTCTGGAGATTCGTAATTTTTGGAAGCTTGGCAACCCCTTTCCATGAAAGGGGTTCTCGCCAGTCACTGCTTAGGGCTACAGCAAGAGGAAACAAAACATAGAGATAGAACTTGAAACTACTTTACTGTGTCAAGTTTCAAGAAGCTAGCACAAACCGTGTTGGATTTAGAGTTCCAAATACATCTATCAATATAGGAGAAAACAGAGTGAAACCTAAAAATTCAAACTGTTACTGGAAATGAACGCTTCAACATAGAAGAACGAAATTTGGGGAACCAAGTCGCCTTAGTGTACTGATCATTACCTGAATGTATCATCCAGTTTGGGTGAAAAAATATTTGCTGAGATTTTTGGAGATTCATAATTTTTGGAAGCTTGGCAACCCCTCTCCATGAAAGTGGTTCTCGCCAGTCACTGCTTAGGGCTACAGCAAGAGGAAACAAAACATAGAGATAGAACGTGAAACTACTTTACTGTATCAAGTTTCAAGAATCTAGCACAAACCGTGTTGGATTTAGAGTTCCAAATACATGTATCAATATAGGAGAAAACAGAGTGAAACCTAAAAATTCAAACTGTTACTGGAAATGAACGCTTCAACATAGAAGAACGAAATTTGGGGAACCAAGTCGCCTTAGTGTACTGATCATTACCTGAATGTATCATCCAGTTTGGGTGAAAAAATATTTGCTGAGATTTCTGGAGATTCGTAACTTTTGGAAGCTTGGCAACCTTTTTCCATGAAAGTGTTTCTCGCCAGTCAGTGCTTAGGGCTACATCAAGAGGAAACAGAATATAGAGATAGAACGTGAAACTACTTTACTTTGTCAAGTTTCATGAAGCTAGCACAAACCGTGTTGGATTTAGAGTTCCAAATACATCTATCAATATAGGAGAAAACAGAGTGAAACCTAAAAATTCAAAGTGTTACTGGAAATGAACGCTTCAACATAGAAGAACGACATTTGGGGAACCAAATCGCCTTAGTGTACTGATCATTACCTGAAAGTATCATCCAGTTTGGGTGAAAAAATATTTGCTGAGATTTCTGGAGATTCGTAATTTTTGGAAGCTTGGCAACCCCTCTCCATGAAAGTGGTTCTCGCCAGTCACTGCTTAGGGCTACATCAAGAGGAAACAAAACATAGAGATAGAACGTGAAAATACTTTACTGTATCAAGTTTCAAGAAGCTAGCACAAACCGTGTTGGATTTAGAGTTCCAAATACATGTATCAATATAGGAGAAAACAGAGTGAAACCTAAAAATTCAAACTGTTACTGGAAATGAACGCTTCAACATAGAAGAACGAACTTTGGGGAACCAAGTCGCCTTCGTGTACTCATCATTACCTGAAAGTATCATCCAGTTTGGGTGAAAAAATATTTGCTGAGATTTCTGGAGATTCGTAATTTTTGGAAGCTTGGCAACCCCTTTCCACGAAAGAGATTCTCGCCAGTCACTGCTTAGGGCTACAGCAAGAGGAAACAAAACATAGAGATAGAACGTGAAACTACTTTACTGTGTCAAGTTTCAAGAAGCTAGCACAAACCGTGTTGGATTTAGAGTTCCAAATACATCTATCAATATAGGAGAAAACAGAGTGAAACCTAAAAATTCAAACTGTTACTGGAAATGAACGCTTCAACATAGAAGAACGAAATTTGGGGAACCAAGTCGCCTTAGTGTACTGATCATTACCTGAATGTATCATCCAGTTTGGGTGAAAAAATATTTGCTGAGATTTTTGGAGATTCATAATTTTTGGAAGCTTGGCAACCCCTCTCCATGAAAGTGGTTCTCGCCAGTCACTGCTTAGGGCTACAGCAAGAGGAAACAAAACATAGAGATAGAACGTGAAACTACTTTACTGTATCAAGTTTCAAGAAGCTAGCACAAACCGTGTTGGATTTAGAGTTCCAAATACATGTATCAATATAGGAGAAAACAGAGTGAAACCTAAAAATTCAAACTGTTACTGGAAATGAACGCTTCAACATAGAAGAACGAAATTTGGGGAACCAAGTCGCCTTAGTGTACTGATCATTACCTGAATGTATCATCCAGTTTGGGTGAAAAAATATTTGCTGAGATTTCTGGAGATTCGTAACTTTTGGAAGCTTGGCAACCTTTTTCCATGAAAGTGTTTCTCGCCAGTCAGTGCTTAGGGCTACATCAAGAGGAAACAGAATATAGAGATAGAACGTGAAACTACTTTACTTTGTCAAGTTTCATGAAGCTAGCACAAACCGTGTTGGATTTAGAGTTCCAAATACATCTATCAATATAGGAGAAAACAGAGTGAAACCTAAAAATTCAAAGTGTTACTGGAAATGAACGCTTCAACATAGAAGAACGACATTTGGGGAACCAAATCGCCTTAGTGTACTGATCATTACCTGAAAGTATCATCCAGTTTGGGTGAAAAAATATTTGCTGAGATTTCTGGAGATTCGTAATTTTTGGAAGCTTGGCAACCCCTCTCAATGAAAGTGGTTCTCGCCAGTCACTGCTTAGGGCTACAGCAAGAGGAAACAAAACATAGAGATAGAACGTGAAACTACTTTACTGTATCAAGTTTCAAGAAGCTAGCACAAACCGTGTTGGATTTAGAGTTCCAAATACATGTATCAATATAGGAGAAAACAGAGTGAAACCTAAAAATTCAAACTGTTACTGGAAATGAACGCTTCAACATAGAAGAACGAACTTTGGGGAACCAAGTCGCCTTCGTGTACTGATCATTACCTGAAAGTATCATCCAGTTTGGGTGAAAAAATATTTGCTGAGATTTCTGGAGATTCGTAATTTTTGGAAGCTTGGCAACCCCTTTCCATGAAAGTGTTTCTCGCCAGTCACTGCTTAGGGCTACATCAAGAGGAAACAAAACATAGAGATAGAACGTGAAACTACTTTACTGTATCAAGTTTCAAGAAGCTAGCACAAACCGTGTTGGATTTAGAGTTCCAAATACATGTATCAATATAGGAGAAAACAGAGTGAAACCTAAAAATTCAAACTGTTACTGGAAATGAATGCTTCAACATAGAAGAACGAAATTTGGGGAACCAAGTCGCCTTCGTGTACTGATCATTACCTGAAAGTATCATCCAGTTTGGGTGAAAAAATATTTGCTGAGATTTCTGGAGATTCGTAACTTTTGGAAGCTTGGCAACCTTTTTCCATGAAAGTGTTTCTCACCAGTCACTGCTTAGGGCTACATCAAGAGGAAACAGACTATAGAGATAGAACGTGAAACTACTTTAGTTTGTCAAGTTTCATGAAGCTAGCACAAACCGTGTTGGATTTAGAGTTCCAAATACATCTATAAATATAGGAGAAAACAGAGTGAAACCTAAAAATTCAAAGTGTTACTGGAAATGAACGCTTCAACATAGAAGAACGACATTTGGGGAACCAAGTCGCCTTAGTGTACTGATCATTACCTGAAAGTATCATCCAGTTTGGGTGAAAAAATATTTGCTGAGATTTCTGGAGATTCGTAATTTTTGGAAGCTTGGCAACCCCTTTCCATGAAAGTGTTTCTCGCCAGTCACTGCTTAGGGCTACAGCAAGAGGAAACAAAACATAGAGATAGAACGTGAAACTACTTTACTGTGTCAAGTTTAAAGAAGCTAGCACAAACTGTGTTGGATTTAGAGTTCCAAATACATGTATCAATATATGAGAAAACAGAGTGAATCCTAAAAATTCAAACTGTTACAGGAAATGAACGCTTCAACATAGAAGAACGACATTTGGGGAACCAAGTCGCCTTAGTGTACTGATCATTACCTGAAAGTATCATCCAGTTTGGGTGAAAAAATATTTGCTGAGATTTCTGGAGATTCGTAATTTTTGGAAGCTTGGCATCCCCTTTCCATGAAAGTGTTTCTCGCCAGTCAATGCTTAGGGCTACATCAAGAGGAAACAAAACATAGAGATAGAACTTGAAACTACTTTACTGTGTCAAGTTTCAAGAAGCTAGCACAAACCGTGTTGGATTTAGAGTTCCAAATACATGTATCAATATAGGAGAAAACAGAGTGAAACCTAAAAATTCAAACTGTTACAGGAAATGAACGCTTCAACATAGAAGAACGACATTTGGGGGACCAAGTCGCCTTCGTGTACTGATCATTACCTGAAAGTATCATCCAGTTTGGGTGAAAAAATATTTGCTGAGATTTCTGGAGATTCGTAATTTTTGGAAGCTTGGCATCCCCTCTCCATGAAAGTGGTTCTCGCCAGTCACTGCTTAGGGCTACATCAAGAGGAAACAGACTATAGAGATAGAACGTGAAACTACTTTAGTTTGTAAAGTTTCATGAAGCTAGCACAAACCGTGTTGGATTTAGAGTTCCAAATACATGTATCAATATAGGAGAAAACAGAGTGAAACCTAAAAATTCAAACTGTTACAGGAAATGAACGCTTCAACATAGAAGAACGACATTTGGGGAACCCAGTCGCCTTCGTGTACTGATCATTACCTGAAAGTATCATCCAGTTTGGGTGAAAAAATATTTGCTGAGATTTCTGGAGATTCGTAATTTTTGGAAGCTTGGCAACCCCTTTCCATGAAAGTGTTTCTCGCCAGTCACTGCTTAGGGCTACATCAAGAGGAAACAAAACATAGAGATAGAACGTGAAACTACTTTATTGTGTCAAGTTTCAAGAAGCTAGCACAAACCGTGTTGGATTTAGAGTTCCAAATACATCTATCAATATAGGAGAAAACAGAGTGAAACCTAAAAATTCAAACTGTTACTGGAAATGAACGCTTCAACATAGAAGAACGAAATTTGGGGAACCAAGTCGCCTTAGTGTACTGATCATTACCTGAAAGTATCATCCAGTTTGGGTGAAAAAATATTTGCTGAGATTTCTGGAGATTCGTAATTTTTGGAAGCTTGGCAACCCCTTTCCATGAAAGTGTTTCTCGCCAGTCACTGCTTAGGGCTACATCAAGAGGAAACAAAACCTAGAGATAGAACGTGAAACTACTTTACTGTGTCAAGTTTCAAGAAGCTAGCACAAACCGTGTTGGATTTAGAGTTCCAAATATATGTATCAATATAGGAGAAAACAGAGTGAAACCTAAAAATTCAAAGTGTTACTGGAAATGAACGCTTCAACATAGAAGAACGACATTTGGGGAACCAAGTCTCCTTCGTGTACTGATCATTACCTGAAAGTATCATCCAGTTTGGGTGAAAAAATATTTGCTGAGATTTCTGGAGATTCGTAACTTTTGGAAGCTTGGCAACCTTTTTCCATGAAAGTGTTTCTCGCCAGTCACTGCTTAGGGCTACATCAAGAGGAAACAAAATATAGAGATAGAACGTGAAACTACTTTACTTTGTCAAATTTCATGAAGCTAGCACAAACCGTGTTGGATTTAGAGTTCCAAATACATCTATCAATATAGGAGCAAACAGAGTGAAACCTAAAAATTCAAACTGTTACTGGAAATGAACGCTTCAACATAGAAGAACGAACTTTGGGGAACCAAGTCGCCTTAGTGTACTGATCATTACCTGAAAGTATCATCCAGTTTGGGTGAAAAAATATTTGCTGAGATTTCTGGAGATTCGTAATTTTTGGAAGCTTGGCAACCTCTTTCCATGAAAGTGTTTCTCGCCAGTCACTGCTTAGGGCTACATCAAGAGGAAACAAAACCTAGAGA